>NC_142494.1:10143811-10178014 GCF_965113065.1 Corylus avellana
CGGGTGCGATCATACCAGCACTAATGCACCGGATCCCATCAGAACTCCGCAGTTAAGCGTGCTTGGGCGAGAGTAGTACTAGGATGGGTGACCTCCTGGGAAGTCCTCGTGTTGCACCCCTCATTTTGCTTTTAGCTTTTTGGTCCGCGCGGCTTTGGCCACGGTCACCTAGCCAGGGCTGGGTGAGCACATTTTCGAGCTCAAAATCCATCATTTTGACCCCCAAGTAGCTCATTTTGATCCGTGCTCTGTAGAAAAGGCGTTTTTACGGAGTATTTGGTCTTACTCGCGGACACGTCTTTACGGAGCATTTTCACCATACTTACTTCTTAATCACGATGTTATATTATCCCAAAAGTCAAACGGACACATGCGAGCGCCGGATCCATTAACTGTTAGGGCCAGTTCAGCTAGATGCGTAAGGCTTATATGTATTTTGCGTAAGGATGCTAACGGGTGCGATCATACCAGCACTAATGCACCGGATCCCATCAGAACTCCGCAGTTAAGCGTGCTTGGGCGAGAGTAGTACTAGGATGGGTGACCTCCTGGGAAGTCCTCGTGTTGCACCCCTCATTTTGCTTTTAGCTTTTTGGTCCGCGCGGCTTTGGCCACGGTCACCTAGCCAGGGCTGGGTGAGCACATTTTCGAGCTCAAAATCCATCATTTTGACCCCCAAGTAGCTCATTTTGATCCGTGCTCTGTAGAAAAGGCGTTTTTACGGAGTATTTGGTCTTACTCGCGGACACGTCTTTACGGAGCATTTTCACCATACTTACTTCTTAATCACGATGTTATATTATCCCAAAAGTCAAACGGACACATGCGAGCGCCGGATCCATTAACTGTTAGGGCCAGTTCAGCTAGATGCGTAAGGCTTATATGTATTTTGCGTAAGGATGCTAACGGGTGCGATCATACCAGCACTAATGCACCGGATCCCATCAGAACTCCGCAGTTAAGCGTGCTTGGGCGAGAGTAGTACTAGGATGGGTGACCTCCTGGGAAGTCCTCGTGTTGCACCCCTCATTTTGCTTTTAGCTTTTTGGTCCGCGCGGCTTTGGCCACGGTCACCTAGCCAGGGCTGGGTGAGCACATTTTCGAGCTCAAAATCCATCATTTTGACCCCCAAGTAGCTCATTTTGATCCGTGCTCTGTAGAAAAGGCGTTTTTACGGAGTATTTGGTCTTACTCGCGGACACGTCTTTACGGAGCATTTTCACCATACTTACTTCTTAATCACGATGTTATATTATCCCAAAAGTCAAACGGACACATGCGAGCGCCGGATCCATTAACTGTTAGGGCCAGTTCAGCTAGATGCGTAAGGCTTATATGTATTTTGCGTAAGGATGCTAACGGGTGCGATCATACCAGCACTAATGCACCGGATCCCATCAGAACTCCGCAGTTAAGCGTGCTTGGGCGAGAGTAGTACTAGGATGGGTGACCTCCTGGGAAGTCCTCGTGTTGCACCCCTCATTTTGCTTTTAGCTTTTTGGTCCGCGCGGCTTTGGCCACGGTCACCTAGCCAGGGCTGGGTGAGCACATTTTCGAGCTCAAAATCCATCATTTTGACCCCCAAGTAGCTCATTTTGATCCGTGCTCTGTAGAAAAGGCGTTTTTACGGAGTATTTGGTCTTACTCGCGGACACGTCTTTACGGAGCATTTTCACCATACTTACTTCTTAATCACGATGTTATATTATCCCAAAAGTCAAACGGACACATGCGAGCGCCGGATCCATTAACTGTTAGGGCCAGTTCAGCTAGATGCGTAAGGCTTATATGTATTTTGCGTAAGGATGCTAACGGGTGCGATCATACCAGCACTAATGCACCGGATCCCATCAGAACTCCGCAGTTAAGCGTGCTTGGGCGAGAGTAGTACTAGGATGGGTGACCTCCTGGGAAGTCCTCGTGTTGCACCCCTCATTTTGCTTTTAGCTTTTTGGTCCGCGCGGCTTTGGCCACGGTCACCTAGCCAGGGCTGGGTGAGCACATTTTCGAGCTCAAAATCCATCATTTTGACCCCCAAGTAGCTCATTTTGATCCGTGCTCTGTAGAAAAGGCGTTTTTACGGAGTATTTGGTCTTACTCGCGGACACGTCTTTACGGAGCATTTTCACCATACTTACTTCTTAATCACGATGTTATATTATCCCAAAAGTCAAACGGACACATGCGAGCGCCGGATCCATTAACTGTTAGGGCCAGTTCAGCTAGATGCGTAAGGCTTATATGTATTTTGCGTAAGGATGCTAACGGGTGCGATCATACCAGCACTAATGCACCGGATCCCATCAGAACTCCGCAGTTAAGCGTGCTTGGGCGAGAGTAGTACTAGGATGGGTGACCTCCTGGGAAGTCCTCGTGTTGCACCCCTCATTTTGCTTTTAGCTTTTTGGTCCGCGCGGCTTTGGCCACGGTCACCTAGCCAGGGCTGGGTGAGCACATTTTCGAGCTCAAAATCCATCATTTTGACCCCCAAGTAGCTCATTTTGATCCGTGCTCTGTAGAAAAGGCGTTTTTACGGAGTATTTGGTCTTACTCGCGGACACGTCTTTACGGAGCATTTTCACCATACTTACTTCTTAATCACGATGTTATATTATCCCAAAAGTCAAACGGACACATGCGAGCGCCGGATCCATTAACTGTTAGGGCCAGTTCAGCTAGATGCGTAAGGCTTATATGTATTTTGCGTAAGGATGCTAACGGGTGCGATCATACCAGCACTAATGCACCGGATCCCATCAGAACTCCGCAGTTAAGCGTGCTTGGGCGAGAGTAGTACTAGGATGGGTGACCTCCTGGGAAGTCCTCGTGTTGCACCCCTCATTTTGCTTTTAGCTTTTTGGTCCGCGCGGCTTTGGCCACGGTCACCTAGCCAGGGCTGGGTGAGCACATTTTCGAGCTCAAAATCCATCATTTTGACCCCCAAGTAGCTCATTTTGATCCGTGCTCTGTAGAAAAGGCGTTTTTACGGAGTATTTGGTCTTACTCGCGGACACGTCTTTACGGAGCATTTTCACCATACTTACTTCTTAATCACGATGTTATATTATCCCAAAAGTCAAACGGACACATGCGAGCGCCGGATCCATTAACTGTTAGGGCCAGTTCAGCTAGATGCGTAAGGCTTATATGTATTTTGCGTAAGGATGCTAACGGGTGCGATCATACCAGCACTAATGCACCGGATCCCATCAGAACTCCGCAGTTAAGCGTGCTTGGGCGAGAGTAGTACTAGGATGGGTGACCTCCTGGGAAGTCCTCGTGTTGCACCCCTCATTTTGCTTTTAGCTTTTTGGTCCGCGCGGCTTTGGCCACGGTCACCTAGCCAGGGCTGGGTGAGCACATTTTCGAGCTCAAAATCCATCATTTTGACCCCCAAGTAGCTCATTTTGATCCGTGCTCTGTAGAAAAGGCGTTTTTACGGAGTATTTGGTCTTACTCGCGGACACGTCTTTACGGAGCATTTTCACCATACTTACTTCTTAATCACGATGTTATATTATCCCAAAAGTCAAACGGACACATGCGAGCGCCGGATCCATTAACTGTTAGGGCCAGTTCAGCTAGATGCGTAAGGCTTATATGTATTTTGCGTAAGGATGCTAACGGGTGCGATCATACCAGCACTAATGCACCGGATCCCATCAGAACTCCGCAGTTAAGCGTGCTTGGGCGAGAGTAGTACTAGGATGGGTGACCTCCTGGGAAGTCCTCGTGTTGCACCCCTCATTTTGCTTTTAGCTTTTTGGTCCGCGCGGCTTTGGCCACGGTCACCTAGCCAGGGCTGGGTGAGCACATTTTCGAGCTCAAAATCCATCATTTTGACCCCCAAGTAGCTCATTTTGATCCGTGCTCTGTAGAAAAGGCGTTTTTACGGAGTATTTGGTCTTACTCGCGGACACGTCTTTACGGAGCATTTTCACCATACTTACTTCTTAATCACGATGTTATATTATCCCAAAAGTCAAACGGACACATGCGAGCGCCGGATCCATTAACTGTTAGGGCCAGTTCAGCTAGATGCGTAAGGCTTATATGTATTTTGCGTAAGGATGCTAACGGGTGCGATCATACCAGCACTAATGCACCGGATCCCATCAGAACTCCGCAGTTAAGCGTGCTTGGGCGAGAGTAGTACTAGGATGGGTGACCTCCTGGGAAGTCCTCGTGTTGCACCCCTCATTTTGCTTTTAGCTTTTTGGTCCGCGCGGCTTTGGCCACGGTCACCTAGCCAGGGCTGGGTGAGCACATTTTCGAGCTCAAAATCCATCATTTTGACCCCCAAGTAGCTCATTTTGATCCGTGCTCTGTAGAAAAGGCGTTTTTACGGAGTATTTGGTCTTACTCGCGGACACGTCTTTACGGAGCATTTTCACCATACTTACTTCTTAATCACGATGTTATATTATCCCAAAAGTCAAACGGACACATGCGAGCGCCGGATCCATTAACTGTTAGGGCCAGTTCAGCTAGATGCGTAAGGCTTATATGTATTTTGCGTAAGGATGCTAACGGGTGCGATCATACCAGCACTAATGCACCGGATCCCATCAGAACTCCGCAGTTAAGCGTGCTTGGGCGAGAGTAGTACTAGGATGGGTGACCTCCTGGGAAGTCCTCGTGTTGCACCCCTCATTTTGCTTTTAGCTTTTTGGTCCGCGCGGCTTTGGCCACGGTCACCTAGCCAGGGCTGGGTGAGCACATTTTCGAGCTCAAAATCCATCATTTTGACCCCCAAGTAGCTCATTTTGATCCGTGCTCTGTAGAAAAGGCGTTTTTACGGAGTATTTGGTCTTACTCGCGGACACGTCTTTACGGAGCATTTTCACCATACTTACTTCTTAATCACGATGTTATATTATCCCAAAAGTCAAACGGACACATGCGAGCGCCGGATCCATTAACTGTTAGGGCCAGTTCAGCTAGATGCGTAAGGCTTATATGTATTTTGCGTAAGGATGCTAACGGGTGCGATCATACCAGCACTAATGCACCGGATCCCATCAGAACTCCGCAGTTAAGCGTGCTTGGGCGAGAGTAGTACTAGGATGGGTGACCTCCTGGGAAGTCCTCGTGTTGCACCCCTCATTTTGCTTTTAGCTTTTTGGTCCGCGCGGCTTTGGCCACGGTCACCTAGCCAGGGCTGGGTGAGCACATTTTCGAGCTCAAAATCCATCATTTTGACCCCCAAGTAGCTCATTTTGATCCGTGCTCTGTAGAAAAGGCGTTTTTACGGAGTATTTGGTCTTACTCGCGGACACGTCTTTACGGAGCATTTTCACCATACTTACTTCTTAATCACGATGTTATATTATCCCAAAAGTCAAACGGACACATGCGAGCGCCGGATCCATTAACTGTTAGGGCCAGTTCAGCTAGATGCGTAAGGCTTATATGTATTTTGCGTAAGGATGCTAACGGGTGCGATCATACCAGCACTAATGCACCGGATCCCATCAGAACTCCGCAGTTAAGCGTGCTTGGGCGAGAGTAGTACTAGGATGGGTGACCTCCTGGGAAGTCCTCGTGTTGCACCCCTCATTTTGCTTTTAGCTTTTTGGTCCGCGCGGCTTTGGCCACGGTCACCTAGCCAGGGCTGGGTGAGCACATTTTCGAGCTCAAAATCCATCATTTTGACCCCCAAGTAGCTCATTTTGATCCGTGCTCTGTAGAAAAGGCGTTTTTACGGAGTATTTGGTCTTACTCGCGGACACGTCTTTACGGAGCATTTTCACCATACTTACTTCTTAATCACGATGTTATATTATCCCAAAAGTCAAACGGACACATGCGAGCGCCGGATCCATTAACTGTTAGGGCCAGTTCAGCTAGATGCGTAAGGCTTATATGTATTTTGCGTAAGGATGCTAACGGGTGCGATCATACCAGCACTAATGCACCGGATCCCATCAGAACTCCGCAGTTAAGCGTGCTTGGGCGAGAGTAGTACTAGGATGGGTGACCTCCTGGGAAGTCCTCGTGTTGCACCCCTCATTTTGCTTTTAGCTTTTTGGTCCGCGCGGCTTTGGCCACGGTCACCTAGCCAGGGCTGGGTGAGCACATTTTCGAGCTCAAAATCCATCATTTTGACCCCCAAGTAGCTCATTTTGATCCGTGCTCTGTAGAAAAGGCGTTTTTACGGAGTATTTGGTCTTACTCGCGGACACGTCTTTACGGAGCATTTTCACCATACTTACTTCTTAATCACGATGTTATATTATCCCAAAAGTCAAACGGACACATGCGAGCGCCGGATCCATTAACTGTTAGGGCCAGTTCAGCTAGATGCGTAAGGCTTATATGTATTTTGCGTAAGGATGCTAACGGGTGCGATCATACCAGCACTAATGCACCGGATCCCATCAGAACTCCGCAGTTAAGCGTGCTTGGGCGAGAGTAGTACTAGGATGGGTGACCTCCTGGGAAGTCCTCGTGTTGCACCCCTCATTTTGCTTTTAGCTTTTTGGTCCGCGCGGCTTTGGCCACGGTCACCTAGCCAGGGCTGGGTGAGCACATTTTCGAGCTCAAAATCCATCATTTTGACCCCCAAGTAGCTCATTTTGATCCGTGCTCTGTAGAAAAGGCGTTTTTACGGAGTATTTGGTCTTACTCGCGGACACGTCTTTACGGAGCATTTTCACCATACTTACTTCTTAATCACGATGTTATATTATCCCAAAAGTCAAACGGACACATGCGAGCGCCGGATCCATTAACTGTTAGGGCCAGTTCAGCTAGATGCGTAAGGCTTATATGTATTTTGCGTAAGGATGCTAACGGGTGCGATCATACCAGCACTAATGCACCGGATCCCATCAGAACTCCGCAGTTAAGCGTGCTTGGGCGAGAGTAGTACTAGGATGGGTGACCTCCTGGGAAGTCCTCGTGTTGCACCCCTCATTTTGCTTTTAGCTTTTTGGTCCGCGCGGCTTTGGCCACGGTCACCTAGCCAGGGCTGGGTGAGCACATTTTCGAGCTCAAAATCCATCATTTTGACCCCCAAGTAGCTCATTTTGATCCGTGCTCTGTAGAAAAGGCGTTTTTACGGAGTATTTGGTCTTACTCGCGGACACGTCTTTACGGAGCATTTTCACCATACTTACTTCTTAATCACGATGTTATATTATCCCAAAAGTCAAACGGACACATGCGAGCGCCGGATCCATTAACTGTTAGGGCCAGTTCAGCTAGATGCGTAAGGCTTATATGTATTTTGCGTAAGGATGCTAACGGGTGCGATCATACCAGCACTAATGCACCGGATCCCATCAGAACTCCGCAGTTAAGCGTGCTTGGGCGAGAGTAGTACTAGGATGGGTGACCTCCTGGGAAGTCCTCGTGTTGCACCCCTCATTTTGCTTTTAGCTTTTTGGTCCGCGCGGCTTTGGCCACGGTCACCTAGCCAGGGCTGGGTGAGCACATTTTCGAGCTCAAAATCCATCATTTTGACCCCCAAGTAGCTCATTTTGATCCGTGCTCTGTAGAAAAGGCGTTTTTACGGAGTATTTGGTCTTACTCGCGGACACGTCTTTACGGAGCATTTTCACCATACTTACTTCTTAATCACGATGTTATATTATCCCAAAAGTCAAACGGACACATGCGAGCGCCGGATCCATTAACTGTTAGGGCCAGTTCAGCTAGATGCGTAAGGCTTATATGTATTTTGCGTAAGGATGCTAACGGGTGCGATCATACCAGCACTAATGCACCGGATCCCATCAGAACTCCGCAGTTAAGCGTGCTTGGGCGAGAGTAGTACTAGGATGGGTGACCTCCTGGGAAGTCCTCGTGTTGCACCCCTCATTTTGCTTTTAGCTTTTTGGTCCGCGCGGCTTTGGCCACGGTCACCTAGCCAGGGCTGGGTGAGCACATTTTCGAGCTCAAAATCCATCATTTTGACCCCCAAGTAGCTCATTTTGATCCGTGCTCTGTAGAAAAGGCGTTTTTACGGAGTATTTGGTCTTACTCGCGGACACGTCTTTACGGAGCATTTTCACCATACTTACTTCTTAATCACGATGTTATATTATCCCAAAAGTCAAACGGACACATGCGAGCGCCGGATCCATTAACTGTTAGGGCCAGTTCAGCTAGATGCGTAAGGCTTATATGTATTTTGCGTAAGGATGCTAACGGGTGCGATCATACCAGCACTAATGCACCGGATCCCATCAGAACTCCGCAGTTAAGCGTGCTTGGGCGAGAGTAGTACTAGGATGGGTGACCTCCTGGGAAGTCCTCGTGTTGCACCCCTCATTTTGCTTTTAGCTTTTTGGTCCGCGCGGCTTTGGCCACGGTCACTAGCCAGGGCTGGGGTGAGCACATTTTCGAGCTCAAAATCCATCATTTTGACCCCCAAGTAGCTCATTTTGATCCGTGCTCTGTAGAAAAGGCGTTTTTACGGAGTATTTGGTCTTACTCGCGGACACGTCTTTACGGAGCATTTTCACCATACTTACTTCTTAATCACGATGTTATATTATCCCAAAAGTCAAACGGACACATGCGAGCGCCGGATCCATTAACTGTTAGGGCCAGTTCAGCTAGATGCGTAAGGCTTATATGTATTTTGCGTAAGGATGCTAACGGGTGCGATCATACCAGCACTAATGCACCGGATCCCATCAGAACTCCGCAGTTAAGCGTGCTTGGGCGAGAGTAGTACTAGGATGGGTGACCTCCTGGGAAGTCCTCGTGTTGCACCCCTCATTTTGCTTTTAGCTTTTTGGTCCGCGCGGCTTTGGCCACGGTCACCTAGCCAGGGCTGGGTGAGCACATTTTCGAGCTCAAAATCCATCATTTTGACCCCCAAGTAGCTCATTTTGATCCGTGCTCTGTAGAAAAGGCGTTTTTACGGAGTATTTGGTCTTACTCGCGGACACGTCTTTACGGAGCATTTTCACCATACTTACTTCTTAATCACGATGTTATATTATCCCAAAAGTCAAACGGACACATGCGAGCGCCGGATCCATTAACTGTTAGGGCCAGTTCAGCTAGATGCGTAAGGCTTATATGTATTTTGCGTAAGGATGCTAACGGGTGCGATCATACCAGCACTAATGCACCGGATCCCATCAGAACTCCGCAGTTAAGCGTGCTTGGGCGAGAGTAGTACTAGGATGGGTGACCTCCTGGGAAGTCCTCGTGTTGCACCCCTCATTTTGCTTTTAGCTTTTTGGTCCGCGCGGCTTTGGCCACGGTCACCTAGCCAGGGCTGGGTGAGCACATTTTCGAGCTCAAAATCCATCATTTTGACCCCCAAGTAGCTCATTTTGATCCGTGCTCTGTAGAAAAGGCGTTTTTACGGAGTATTTGGTCTTACTCGCGGACACGTCTTTACGGAGCATTTTCACCATACTTACTTCTTAATCACGATGTTATATTATCCCAAAAGTCAAACGGACACATGCGAGCGCCGGATCCATTAACTGTTAGGGCCAGTTCAGCTAGATGCGTAAGGCTTATATGTATTTTGCGTAAGGATGCTAACGGGTGCGATCATACCAGCACTAATGCACCGGATCCCATCAGAACTCCGCAGTTAAGCGTGCTTGGGCGAGAGTAGTACTAGGATGGGTGACCTCCTGGGAAGTCCTCGTGTTGCACCCCTCATTTTGCTTTTAGCTTTTTGGTCCGCGCGGCTTTGGCCACGGTCACCTAGCCAGGGCTGGGTGAGCACATTTTCGAGCTCAAAATCCATCATTTTGACCCCCAAGTAGCTCATTTTGATCCGTGCTCTGTAGAAAAGGCGTTTTTACGGAGTATTTGGTCTTACTCGCGGACACGTCTTTACGGAGCATTTTCACCATACTTACTTCTTAATCACGATGTTATATTATCCCAAAAGTCAAACGGACACATGCGAGCGCCGGATCCATTAACTGTTAGGGCCAGTTCAGCTAGATGCGTAAGGCTTATATGTATTTTGCGTAAGGATGCTAACGGGTGCGATCATACCAGCACTAATGCACCGGATCCCATCAGAACTCCGCAGTTAAGCGTGCTTGGGCGAGAGTAGTACTAGGATGGGTGACCTCCTGGGAAGTCCTCGTGTTGCACCCCTCATTTTGCTTTTAGCTTTTTGGTCCGCGCGGCTTTGGCCACGGTCACCTAGCCAGGGCTGGGTGAGCACATTTTCGAGCTCAAAATCCATCATTTTGACCCCCAAGTAGCTCATTTTGATCCGTGCTCTGTAGAAAAGGCGTTTTTACGGAGTATTTGGTCTTACTCGCGGACACGTCTTTACGGAGCATTTTCACCATACTTACTTCTTAATCACGATGTTATATTATCCCAAAAGTCAAACGGACACATGCGAGCGCCGGATCCATTAACTGTTAGGGCCAGTTCAGCTAGATGCGTAAGGCTTATATGTATTTTGCGTAAGGATGCTAACGGGTGCGATCATACCAGCACTAATGCACCGGATCCCATCAGAACTCCGCAGTTAAGCGTGCTTGGGCGAGAGTAGTACTAGGATGGGTGACCTCCTGGGAAGTCCTCGTGTTGCACCCCTCATTTTGCTTTTAGCTTTTTGGTCCGCGCGGCTTTGGCCACGGTCACCTAGCCAGGGCTGGGTGAGCACATTTTCGAGCTCAAAATCCATCATTTTGACCCCCAAGTAGCTCATTTTGATCCGTGCTCTGTAGAAAAGGCGTTTTTACGGAGTATTTGGTCTTACTCGCGGACACGTCTTTACGGAGCATTTTCACCATACTTACTTCTTAATCACGATGTTATATTATCCCAAAAGTCAAACGGACACATGCGAGCGCCGGATCCATTAACTGTTAGGGCCAGTTCAGCTAGATGCGTAAGGCTTATATGTATTTTGCGTAAGGATGCTAACGGGTGCGATCATACCAGCACTAATGCACCGGATCCCATCAGAACTCCGCAGTTAAGCGTGCTTGGGCGAGAGTAGTACTAGGATGGGTGACCTCCTGGGAAGTCCTCGTGTTGCACCCCTCATTTTGCTTTTAGCTTTTTGGTCCGCGCGGCTTTGGCCACGGTCACCTAGCCAGGGCTGGGTGAGCACATTTTCGAGCTCAAAATCCATCATTTTGACCCCCAAGTAGCTCATTTTGATCCGTGCTCTGTAGAAAAGGCGTTTTTACGGAGTATTTGGTCTTACTCGCGGACACGTCTTTACGGAGCATTTTCACCATACTTACTTCTTAATCACGATGTTATATTATCCCAAAAGTCAAACGGACACATGCGAGCGCCGGATCCATTAACTGTTAGGGCCAGTTCAGCTAGATGCGTAAGGCTTATATGTATTTTGCGTAAGGATGCTAACGGGTGCGATCATACCAGCACTAATGCACCGGATCCCATCAGAACTCCGCAGTTAAGCGTGCTTGGGCGAGAGTAGTACTAGGATGGGTGACCTCCTGGGAAGTCCTCGTGTTGCACCCCTCATTTTGCTTTTAGCTTTTTGGTCCGCGCGGCTTTGGCCACGGTCACCTAGCCAGGGCTGGGTGAGCACATTTTCGAGCTCAAAATCCATCATTTTGACCCCCAAGTAGCTCATTTTGATCCGTGCTCTGTAGAAAAGGCGTTTTTACGGAGTATTTGGTCTTACTCGCGGACACGTCTTTACGGAGCATTTTCACCATACTTACTTCTTAATCACGATGTTATATTATCCCAAAAGTCAAACGGACACATGCGAGCGCCGGATCCATTAACTGTTAGGGCCAGTTCAGCTAGATGCGTAAGGCTTATATGTATTTTGCGTAAGGATGCTAACGGGTGCGATCATACCAGCACTAATGCACCGGATCCCATCAGAACTCCGCAGTTAAGCGTGCTTGGGCGAGAGTAGTACTAGGATGGGTGACCTCCTGGGAAGTCCTCGTGTTGCACCCCTCATTTTGCTTTTAGCTTTTTGGTCCGCGCGGCTTTGGCCACGGTCACCTAGCCAGGGCTGGGTGAGCACATTTTCGAGCTCAAAATCCATCATTTTGACCCCCAAGTAGCTCATTTTGATCCGTGCTCTGTAGAAAAGGCGTTTTTACGGAGTATTTGGTCTTACTCGCGGACACGTCTTTACGGAGCATTTTCACCATACTTACTTCTTAATCACGATGTTATATTATCCCAAAAGTCAAACGGACACATGCGAGCGCCGGATCCATTAACTGTTAGGGCCAGTTCAGCTAGATGCGTAAGGCTTATATGTATTTTGCGTAAGGATGCTAACGGGTGCGATCATACCAGCACTAATGCACCGGATCCCATCAGAACTCCGCAGTTAAGCGTGCTTGGGCGAGAGTAGTACTAGGATGGGTGACCTCCTGGGAAGTCCTCGTGTTGCACCCCTCATTTTGCTTTTAGCTTTTTGGTCCGCGCGGCTTTGGCCACGGTCACCTAGCCAGGGCTGGGTGAGCACATTTTCGAGCTCAAAATCCATCATTTTGACCCCCAAGTAGCTCATTTTGATCCGTGCTCTGTAGAAAAGGCGTTTTTACGGAGTATTTGGTCTTACTCGCGGACACGTCTTTACGGAGCATTTTCACCATACTTACTTCTTAATCACGATGTTATATTATCCCAAAAGTCAAACGGACACATGCGAGCGCCGGATCCATTAACTGTTAGGGCCAGTTCAGCTAGATGCGTAAGGCTTATATGTATTTTGCGTAAGGATGCTAACGGGTGCGATCATACCAGCACTAATGCACCGGATCCCATCAGAACTCCGCAGTTAAGCGTGCTTGGGCGAGAGTAGTACTAGGATGGGTGACCTCCTGGGAAGTCCTCGTGTTGCACCCCTCATTTTGCTTTTAGCTTTTTGGTCCGCGCGGCTTTGGCCACGGTCACCTAGCCAGGGCTGGGTGAGCACATTTTCGAGCTCAAAATCCATCATTTTGACCCCCAAGTAGCTCATTTTGATCCGTGCTCTGTAGAAAAGGCGTTTTTACGGAGTATTTGGTCTTACTCGCGGACACGTCTTTACGGAGCATTTTCACCATACTTACTTCTTAATCACGATGTTATATTATCCCAAAAGTCAAACGGACACATGCGAGCGCCGGATCCATTAACTGTTAGGGCCAGTTCAGCTAGATGCGTAAGGCTTATATGTATTTTGCGTAAGGATGCTAACGGGTGCGATCATACCAGCACTAATGCACCGGATCCCATCAGAACTCCGCAGTTAAGCGTGCTTGGGCGAGAGTAGTACTAGGATGGGTGACCTCCTGGGAAGTCCTCGTGTTGCACCCCTCATTTTGCTTTTAGCTTTTTGGTCCGCGCGGCTTTGGCCACGGTCACCTAGCCAGGGCTGGGTGAGCACATTTTCGAGCTCAAAATCCATCATTTTGACCCCCAAGTAGCTCATTTTGATCCGTGCTCTGTAGAAAAGGCGTTTTTACGGAGTATTTGGTCTTACTCGCGGACACGTCTTTACGGAGCATTTTCACCATACTTACTTCTTAATCACGATGTTATATTATCCCAAAAGTCAAACGGACACATGCGAGCGCCGGATCCATTAACTGTTAGGGCCAGTTCAGCTAGATGCGTAAGGCTTATATGTATTTTGCGTAAGGATGCTAACGGGTGCGATCATACCAGCACTAATGCACCGGATCCCATCAGAACTCCGCAGTTAAGCGTGCTTGGGCGAGAGTAGTACTAGGATGGGTGACCTCCTGGGAAGTCCTCGTGTTGCACCCCTCATTTTGCTTTTAGCTTTTTGGTCCGCGCGGCTTTGGCCACGGTCACCTAGCCAGGGCTGGGTGAGCACATTTTCGAGCTCAAAATCCATCATTTTGACCCCCAAGTAGCTCATTTTGATCCGTGCTCTGTAGAAAAGGCGTTTTTACGGAGTATTTGGTCTTACTCGCGGACACGTCTTTACGGAGCATTTTCACCATACTTACTTCTTAATCACGATGTTATATTATCCCAAAAGTCAAACGGACACATGCGAGCGCCGGATCCATTAACTGTTAGGGCCAGTTCAGCTAGATGCGTAAGGCTTATATGTATTTTGCGTAAGGATGCTAACGGGTGCGATCATACCAGCACTAATGCACCGGATCCCATCAGAACTCCGCAGTTAAGCGTGCTTGGGCGAGAGTAGTACTAGGATGGGTGACCTCCTGGGAAGTCCTCGTGTTGCACCCCTCATTTTGCTTTTAGCTTTTTGGTCCGCGCGGCTTTGGCCACGGTCACCTAGCCAGGGCTGGGTGAGCACATTTTCGAGCTCAAAATCCATCATTTTGACCCCCAAGTAGCTCATTTTGATCCGTGCTCTGTAGAAAAGGCGTTTTTACGGAGTATTTGGTCTTACTCGCGGACACGTCTTTACGGAGCATTTTCACCATACTTACTTCTTAATCACGATGTTATATTATCCCAAAAGTCAAACGGACACATGCGAGCGCCGGATCCATTAACTGTTAGGGCCAGTTCAGCTAGATGCGTAAGGCTTATATGTATTTTGCGTAAGGATGCTAACGGGTGCGATCATACCAGCACTAATGCACCGGATCCCATCAGAACTCCGCAGTTAAGCGTGCTTGGGCGAGAGTAGTACTAGGATGGGTGACCTCCTGGGAAGTCCTCGTGTTGCACCCCTCATTTTGCTTTTAGCTTTTTGGTCCGCGCGGCTTTGGCCACGGTCACCTAGCCAGGGCTGGGTGAGCACATTTTCGAGCTCAAAATCCATCATTTTGACCCCCAAGTAGCTCATTTTGATCCGTGCTCTGTAGAAAAGGCGTTTTTACGGAGTATTTGGTCTTACTCGCGGACACGTCTTTACGGAGCATTTTCACCATACTTACTTCTTAATCACGATGTTATATTATCCCAAAAGTCAAACGGACACATGCGAGCGCCGGATCCATTAACTGTTAGGGCCAGTTCAGCTAGATGCGTAAGGCTTATATGTATTTTGCGTAAGGATGCTAACGGGTGCGATCATACCAGCACTAATGCACCGGATCCCATCAGAACTCCGCAGTTAAGCGTGCTTGGGCGAGAGTAGTACTAGGATGGGTGACCTCCTGGGAAGTCCTCGTGTTGCACCCCTCATTTTGCTTTTAGCTTTTTGGTCCGCGCGGCTTTGGCCACGGTCACCTAGCCAGGGCTGGGTGAGCACATTTTCGAGCTCAAAATCCATCATTTTGACCCCCAAGTAGCTCATTTTGATCCGTGCTCTGTAGAAAAGGCGTTTTTACGGAGTATTTGGTCTTACTCGCGGACACGTCTTTACGGAGCATTTTCACCATACTTACTTCTTAATCACGATGTTATATTATCCCAAAAGTCAAACGGACACATGCGAGCGCCGGATCCATTAACTGTTAGGGCCAGTTCAGCTAGATGCGTAAGGCTTATATGTATTTTGCGTAAGGATGCTAACGGGTGCGATCATACCAGCACTAATGCACCGGATCCCATCAGAACTCCGCAGTTAAGCGTGCTTGGGCGAGAGTAGTACTAGGATGGGTGACCTCCTGGGAAGTCCTCGTGTTGCACCCCTCATTTTGCTTTTAGCTTTTTGGTCCGCGCGGCTTTGGCGAGCTCAAAATCCATCATTTTGACCCCCAAGTAGCTCATTTTGATCCGTGCTCTGTAGAAAAGGCGTTTTTACGGAGTATTTGGTCTTACTCGCGGACACGTCTTTACGGAGCATTTTCACCATACTTACTTCTTAATCACGATGTTATATTATCCCAAAAGTCAAACGGACACATGCGAGCGCCGGATCCATTAACTGTTAGGGCCAGTTCAGCTAGATGCGTAAGGCTTATATGTATTTTGCGTAAGGATGCTAACGGGTGCGATCATACCAGCACTAATGCACCGGATCCCATCAGAACTCCGCAGTTAAGCGTGCTTGGGCGAGAGTAGTACTAGGATGGGTGACCTCCTGGGAAGTCCTCGTGTTGCACCCCTCATTTTGCTTTTAGCTTTTTGGTCCGCGCGGCTTTGGCCACGGTCACCTAGCCAGGGCTGGGTGAGCACATTTTCGAGCTCAAAATCCATCATTTTGACCCCCAAGTAGCTCATTTTGATCCGTGCTCTGTAGAAAAGGCGTTTTTACGGAGTATTTGGTCTTACTCGCGGACACGTCTTTACGGAGCATTTTCACCATACTTACTTCTTAATCACGATGTTATATTATCCCAAAAGTCAAACGGACACATGCGAGCGCCGGATCCATTAACTGTTAGGGCCAGTTCAGCTAGATGCGTAAGGCTTATATGTATTTTGCGTAAGGATGCTAACGGGTGCGATCATACCAGCACTAATGCACCGGATCCCATCAGAACTCCGCAGTTAAGCGTGCTTGGGCGAGAGTAGTACTAGGATGGGTGACCTCCTGGGAAGTCCTCGTGTTGCACCCCTCATTTTGCTTTTAGCTTTTTGGTCCGCGCGGCTTTGGCCACGGTCACCTAGCCAGGGCTGGGTGAGCACATTTTCGAGCTCAAAATCCATCATTTTGACCCCCAAGTAGCTCATTTTGATCCGTGCTCTGTAGAAAAGGCGTTTTTACGGAGTATTTGGTCTTACTCGCGGACACGTCTTTACGGAGCATTTTCACCATACTTACTTCTTAATCACGATGTTATATTATCCCAAAAGTCAAACGGACACATGCGAGCGCCGGATCCATTAACTGTTAGGGCCAGTTCAGCTAGATGCGTAAGGCTTATATGTATTTTGCGTAAGGATGCTAACGGGTGCGATCATACCAGCACTAATGCACCGGATCCCATCAGAACTCCGCAGTTAAGCGTGCTTGGGCGAGAGTAGTACTAGGATGGGTGACCTCCTGGGAAGTCCTCGTGTTGCACCCCTCATTTTGCTTTTAGCTTTTTGGTCCGCGCGGCTTTGGCCACGGTCACCTAGCCAGGGCTGGGTGAGCACATTTTCGAGCTCAAAATCCATCATTTTGACCCCCAAGTAGCTCATTTTGATCCGTGCTCTGTAGAAAAGGCGTTTTTACGGAGTATTTGGTCTTACTCGCGGACACGTCTTTACGGAGCATTTTCACCATACTTACTTCTTAATCACGATGTTATATTATCCCAAAAGTCAAACGGACACATGCGAGCGCCGGATCCATTAACTGTTAGGGCCAGTTCAGCTAGATGCGTAAGGCTTATATGTATTTTGCGTAAGGATGCTAACGGGTGCGATCATACCAGCACTAATGCACCGGATCCCATCAGAACTCCGCAGTTAAGCGTGCTTGGGCGAGAGTAGTACTAGGATGGGTGACCTCCTGGGAAGTCCTCGTGTTGCACCCCTCATTTTGCTTTTAGCTTTTTGGTCCGCGCGGCTTTGGCCACGGTCACCTAGCCAGGGCTGGGTGAGCACATTTTCGAGCTCAAAATCCATCATTTTGACCCCCAAGTAGCTCATTTTGATCCGTGCTCTGTAGAAAAGGCGTTTTTACGGAGTATTTGGTCTTACTCGCGGACACGTCTTTACGGAGCATTTTCACCATACTTACTTCTTAATCACGATGTTATATTATCCCAAAAGTCAAACGGACACATGCGAGCGCCGGATCCATTAACTGTTAGGGCCAGTTCAGCTAGATGCGTAAGGCTTATATGTATTTTGCGTAAGGATGCTAACGGGTGCGATCATACCAGCACTAATGCACCGGATCCCATCAGAACTCCGCAGTTAAGCGTGCTTGGGCGAGAGTAGTACTAGGATGGGTGACCTCCTGGGAAGTCCTCGTGTTGCACCCCTCATTTTGCTTTTAGCTTTTTGGTCCGCGCGGCTTTGGCCACGGTCACCTAGCCAGGGCTGGGTGAGCACATTTTCGAGCTCAAAATCCATCATTTTGACCCCCAAGTAGCTCATTTTGATCCGTGCTCTGTAGAAAAGGCGTTTTTACGGAGTATTTGGTCTTACTCGCGGACACGTCTTTACGGAGCATTTTCACCATACTTACTTCTTAATCACGATGTTATATTATCCCAAAAGTCAAACGGACACATGCGAGCGCCGGATCCATTAACTGTTAGGGCCAGTTCAGCTAGATGCGTAAGGCTTATATGTATTTTGCGTAAGGATGCTAACGGGTGCGATCATACCAGCACTAATGCACCGGATCCCATCAGAACTCCGCAGTTAAGCGTGCTTGGGCGAGAGTAGTACTAGGATGGGTGACCTCCTGGGAAGTCCTCGTGTTGCACCCCTCATTTTGCTTTTAGCTTTTTGGTCCGCGCGGCTTTGGCCACGGTCACCTAGCCAGGGCTGGGTGAGCACATTTTCGAGCTCAAAATCCATCATTTTGACCCCCAAGTAGCTCATTTTGATCCGTGCTCTGTAGAAAAGGCGTTTTTACGGAGTATTTGGTCTTACTCGCGGACACGTCTTTACGGAGCATTTTCACCATACTTACTTCTTAATCACGATGTTATATTATCCCAAAAGTCAAACGGACACATGCGAGCGCCGGATCCATTAACTGTTAGGGCCAGTTCAGCTAGATGCGTAAGGCTTATATGTATTTTGCGTAAGGATGCTAACGGGTGCGATCATACCAGCACTAATGCACCGGATCCCATCAGAACTCCGCAGTTAAGCGTGCTTGGGCGAGAGTAGTACTAGGATGGGTGACCTCCTGGGAAGTCCTCGTGTTGCACCCCTCATTTTGCTTTTAGCTTTTTGGTCCGCGCGGCTTTGGCCACGGTCACCTAGCCAGGGCTGGGTGAGCACATTTTCGAGCTCAAAATCCATCATTTTGACCCCCAAGTAGCTCATTTTGATCCGTGCTCTGTAGAAAAGGCGTTTTTACGGAGTATTTGGTCTTACTCGCGGACACGTCTTTACGGAGCATTTTCACCATACTTACTTCTTAATCACGATGTTATATTATCCCAAAAGTCAAACGGACACATGCGAGCGCCGGATCCATTAACTGTTAGGGCCAGTTCAGCTAGATGCGTAAGGCTTATATGTATTTTGCGTAAGGATGCTAACGGGTGCGATCATACCAGCACTAATGCACCGGATCCCATCAGAACTCCGCAGTTAAGCGTGCTTGGGCGAGAGTAGTACTAGGATGGGTGACCTCCTGGGAAGTCCTCGTGTTGCACCCCTCATTTTGCTTTTAGCTTTTTGGTCCGCGCGGCTTTGGCCACGGTCACCTAGCCAGGGCTGGGTGAGCACATTTTCGAGCTCAAAATCCATCATTTTGACCCCCAAGTAGCTCATTTTGATCCGTGCTCTGTAGAAAAGGCGTTTTTACGGAGTATTTGGTCTTACTCGCGGACACGTCTTTACGGAGCATTTTCACCATACTTACTTCTTAATCACGATGTTATATTATCCCAAAAGTCAAACGGACACATGCGAGCGCCGGATCCATTAACTGTTAGGGCCAGTTCAGCTAGATGCGTAAGGCTTATATGTATTTTGCGTAAGGATGCTAACGGGTGCGATCATACCAGCACTAATGCACCGGATCCCATCAGAACTCCGCAGTTAAGCGTGCTTGGGCGAGAGTAGTACTAGGATGGGTGACCTCCTGGGAAGTCCTCGTGTTGCACCCCTCATTTTGCTTTTAGCTTTTTGGTCCGCGCGGCTTTGGCCACGGTCACCTAGCCAGGGCTGGGTGAGCACATTTTCGAGCTCAAAATCCATCATTTTGACCCCCAAGTAGCTCATTTTGATCCGTGCTCTGTAGAAAAGGCGTTTTTACGGAGTATTTGGTCTTACTCGCGGACACGTCTTTACGGAGCATTTTCACCATACTTACTTCTTAATCACGATGTTATATTATCCCAAAAGTCAAACGGACACATGCGAGCGCCGGATCCATTAACTGTTAGGGCCAGTTCAGCTAGATGCGTAAGGCTTATATGTATTTTGCGTAAGGATGCTAACGGGTGCGATCATACCAGCACTAATGCACCGGATCCCATCAGAACTCCGCAGTTAAGCGTGCTTGGGCGAGAGTAGTACTAGGATGGGTGACCTCCTGGGAAGTCCTCGTGTTGCACCCCTCATTTTGCTTTTAGCTTTTTGGTCCGCGCGGCTTTGGCCACGGTCACCTAGCCAGGGCTGGGTGAGCACATTTTCGAGCTCAAAATCCATCATTTTGACCCCCAAGTAGCTCATTTTGATCCGTGCTCTGTAGAAAAGGCGTTTTTACGGAGTATTTGGTCTTACTCGCGGACACGTCTTTACGGAGCATTTTCACCATACTTACTTCTTAATCACGATGTTATATTATCCCAAAAGTCAAACGGACACATGCGAGCGCCGGATCCATTAACTGTTAGGGCCAGTTCAGCTAGATGCGTAAGGCTTATATGTATTTTGCGTAAGGATGCTAACGGGTGCGATCATACCAGCACTAATGCACCGGATCCCATCAGAACTCCGCAGTTAAGCGTGCTTGGGCGAGAGTAGTACTAGGATGGGTGACCTCCTGGGAAGTCCTCGTGTTGCACCCCTCATTTTGCTTTTAGCTTTTTGGTCCGCGCGGCTTTGGCCACGGTCACCTAGCCAGGGCTGGGTGAGCACATTTTCGAGCTCAAAATCCATCATTTTGACCCCCAAGTAGCTCATTTTGATCCGTGCTCTGTAGAAAAGGCGTTTTTACGGAGTATTTGGTCTTACTCGCGGACACGTCTTTACGGAGCATTTTCACCATACTTACTTCTTAATCACGATGTTATATTATCCCAAAAGTCAAACGGACACATGCGAGCGCCGGATCCATTAACTGTTAGGGCCAGTTCAGCTAGATGCGTAAGGCTTATATGTATTTTGCGTAAGGATGCTAACGGGTGCGATCATACCAGCACTAATGCACCGGATCCCATCAGAACTCCGCAGTTAAGCGTGCTTGGGCGAGAGTAGTACTAGGATGGGTGACCTCCTGGGAAGTCCTCGTGTTGCACCCCTCATTTTGCTTTTAGCTTTTTGGTCCGCGCGGCTTTGGCCACGGTCACCTAGCCAGGGCTGGGTGAGCACATTTTCGAGCTCAAAATCCATCATTTTGACCCCCAAGTAGCTCATTTTGATCCGTGCTCTGTAGAAAAGGCGTTTTTACGGAGTATTTGGTCTTACTCGCGGACACGTCTTTACGGAGCATTTTCACCATACTTACTTCTTAATCACGATGTTATATTATCCCAAAAGTCAAACGGACACATGCGAGCGCCGGATCCATTAACTGTTAGGGCCAGTTCAGCTAGATGCGTAAGGCTTATATGTATTTTGCGTAAGGATGCTAACGGGTGCGATCATACCAGCACTAATGCACCGGATCCCATCAGAACTCCGCAGTTAAGCGTGCTTGGGCGAGAGTAGTACTAGGATGGGTGACCTCCTGGGAAGTCCTCGTGTTGCACCCCTCATTTTGCTTTTAGCTTTTTGGTCCGCGCGGCTTTGGCCACGGTCACCTAGCCAGGGCTGGGTGAGCACATTTTCGAGCTCAAAATCCATCATTTTGACCCCCAAGTAGCTCATTTTGATCCGTGCTCTGTAGAAAAGGCGTTTTTACGGAGTATTTGGTCTTACTCGCGGACACGTCTTTACGGAGCATTTTCACCATACTTACTTCTTAATCACGATGTTATATTATCCCAAAAGTCAAACGGACACATGCGAGCGCCGGATCCATTAACTGTTAGGGCCAGTTCAGCTAGATGCGTAAGGCTTATATGTATTTTGCGTAAGGATGCTAACGGGTGCGATCATACCAGCACTAATGCACCGGATCCCATCAGAACTCCGCAGTTAAGCGTGCTTGGGCGAGAGTAGTACTAGGATGGGTGACCTCCTGGGAAGTCCTCGTGTTGCACCCCTCATTTTGCTTTTAGCTTTTTGGTCCGCGCGGCTTTGGCCACGGTCACCTAGCCAGGGCTGGGTGAGCACATTTTCGAGCTCAAAATCCATCATTTTGACCCCCAAGTAGCTCATTTTGATCCGTGCTCTGTAGAAAAGGCGTTTTTACGGAGTATTTGGTCTTACTCGCGGACACGTCTTTACGGAGCATTTTCACCATACTTACTTCTTAATCACGATGTTATATTATCCCAAAAGTCAAACGGACACATGCGAGCGCCGGATCCATTAACTGTTAGGGCCAGTTCAGCTAGATGCGTAAGGCTTATATGTATTTTGCGTAAGGATGCTAACGGGTGCGATCATACCAGCACTAATGCACCGGATCCCATCAGAACTCCGCAGTTAAGCGTGCTTGGGCGAGAGTAGTACTAGGATGGGTGACCTCCTGGGAAGTCCTCGTGTTGCACCCCTCATTTTGCTTTTAGCTTTTTGGTCCGCGCGGCTTTGGCCACGGTCACCTAGCCAGGGCTGGGTGAGCACATTTTCGAGCTCAAAATCCATCATTTTGACCCCCAAGTAGCTCATTTTGATCCGTGCTCTGTAGAAAAGGCGTTTTTACGGAGTATTTGGTCTTACTCGCGGACACGTCTTTACGGAGCATTTTCACCATACTTACTTCTTAATCACGATGTTATATTATCCCAAAAGTCAAACGGACACATGCGAGCGCCGGATCCATTAACTGTTAGGGCCAGTTCAGCTAGATGCGTAAGGCTTATATGTATTTTGCGTAAGGATGCTAACGGGTGCGATCATACCAGCACTAATGCACCGGATCCCATCAGAACTCCGCAGTTAAGCGTGCTTGGGCGAGAGTAGTACTAGGATGGGTGACCTCCTGGGAAGTCCTCGTGTTGCACCCCTCATTTTGCTTTTAGCTTTTTGGTCCGCGCGGCTTTGGCCACGGTCACCTAGCCAGGGCTGGGTGAGCACATTTTCGAGCTCAAAATCCATCATTTTGACCCCCAAGTAGCTCATTTTGATCCGTGCTCTGTAGAAAAGGCGTTTTTACGGAGTATTTGGTCTTACTCGCGGACACGTCTTTACGGAGCATTTTCACCATACTTACTTCTTAATCACGATGTTATATTATCCCAAAAGTCAAACGGACACATGCGAGCGCCGGATCCATTAACTGTTAGGGCCAGTTCAGCTAGATGCGTAAGGCTTATATGTATTTTGCGTAAGGATGCTAACGGGTGCGATCATACCAGCACTAATGCACCGGATCCCATCAGAACTCCGCAGTTAAGCGTGCTTGGGCGAGAGTAGTACTAGGATGGGTGACCTCCTGGGAAGTCCTCGTGTTGCACCCCTCATTTTGCTTTTAGCTTTTTGGTCCGCGCGGCTTTGGCCACGGTCACCTAGCCAGGGCTGGGTGAGCACATTTTCGAGCTCAAAATCCATCATTTTGACCCCCAAGTAGCTCATTTTGATCCGTGCTCTGTAGAAAAGGCGTTTTTACGGAGTATTTGGTCTTACTCGCGGACACGTCTTTACGGAGCATTTTCACCATACTTACTTCTTAATCACGATGTTATATTATCCCAAAAGTCAAACGGACACATGCGAGCGCCGGATCCATTAACTGTTAGGGCCAGTTCAGCTAGATGCGTAAGGCTTATATGTATTTTGCGTAAGGATGCTAACGGGTGCGATCATACCAGCACTAATGCACCGGATCCCATCAGAACTCCGCAGTTAAGCGTGCTTGGGCGAGAGTAGTACTAGGATGGGTGACCTCCTGGGAAGTCCTCGTGTTGCACCCCTCATTTTGCTTTTAGCTTTTTGGTCCGCGCGGCTTTGGCCACGGTCACCTAGCCAGGGCTGGGTGAGCACATTTTCGAGCTCAAAATCCATCATTTTGACCCCCAAGTAGCTCATTTTGATCCGTGCTCTGTAGAAAAGGCGTTTTTACGGAGTATTTGGTCTTACTCGCGGACACGTCTTTACGGAGCATTTTCACCATACTTACTTCTTAATCACGATGTTATATTATCCCAAAAGTCAAACGGACACATGCGAGCGCCGGATCCATTAACTGTTAGGGCCAGTTCAGCTAGATGCGTAAGGCTTATATGTATTTTGCGTAAGGATGCTAACGGGTGCGATCATACCAGCACTAATGCACCGGATCCCATCAGAACTCCGCAGTTAAGCGTGCTTGGGCGAGAGTAGTACTAGGATGGGTGACCTCCTGGGAAGTCCTCGTGTTGCACCCCTCATTTTGCTTTTAGCTTTTTGGTCCGCGCGGCTTTGGCCACGGTCACCTAGCCAGGGCTGGGTGAGCACATTTTCGAGCTCAAAATCCATCATTTTGACCCCCAAGTAGCTCATTTTGATCCGTGCTCTGTAGAAAAGGCGTTTTTACGGAGTATTTGGTCTTACTCGCGGACACGTCTTTACGGAGCATTTTCACCATACTTACTTCTTAATCACGATGTTATATTATCCCAAAAGTCAAACGGACACATGCGAGCGCCGGATCCATTAACTGTTAGGGCCAGTTCAGCTAGATGCGTAAGGCTTATATGTATTTTGCGTAAGGATGCTAACGGGTGCGATCATACCAGCACTAATGCACCGGATCCCATCAGAACTCCGCAGTTAAGCGTGCTTGGGCGAGAGTAGTACTAGGATGGGTGACCTCCTGGGAAGTCCTCGTGTTGCACCCCTCATTTTGCTTTTAGCTTTTTGGTCCGCGCGGCTTTGGCCACGGTCACCTAGCCAGGGCTGGGTGAGCACATTTTCGAGCTCAAAATCCATCATTTTGACCCCCAAGTAGCTCATTTTGATCCGTGCTCTGTAGAAAAGGCGTTTTTACGGAGTATTTGGTCTTACTCGCGGACACGTCTTTACGGAGCATTTTCACCATACTTACTTCTTAATCACGATGTTATATTATCCCAAAAGTCAAACGGACACATGCGAGCGCCGGATCCATTAACTGTTAGGGCCAGTTCAGCTAGATGCGTAAGGCTTATATGTATTTTGCGTAAGGATGCTAACGGGTGCGATCATACCAGCACTAATGCACCGGATCCCATCAGAACTCCGCAGTTAAGCGTGCTTGGGCGAGAGTAGTACTAGGATGGGTGACCTCCTGGGAAGTCCTCGTGTTGCACCCCTCATTTTGCTTTTAGCTTTTTGGTCCGCGCGGCTTTGGCCACGGTCACCTAGCCAGGGCTGGGTGAGCACATTTTCGAGCTCAAAATCCATCATTTTGACCCCCAAGTAGCTCATTTTGATCCGTGCTCTGTAGAAAAGGCGTTTTTACGGAGTATTTGGTCTTACTCGCGGACACGTCTTTACGGAGCATTTTCACCATACTTACTTCTTAATCACGATGTTATATTATCCCAAAAGTCAAACGGACACATGCGAGCGCCGGATCCATTAACTGTTAGGGCCAGTTCAGCTAGATGCGTAAGGCTTATATGTATTTTGCGTAAGGATGCTAACGGGTGCGATCATACCAGCACTAATGCACCGGATCCCATCAGAACTCCGCAGTTAAGCGTGCTTGGGCGAGAGTAGTACTAGGATGGGTGACCTCCTGGGAAGTCCTCGTGTTGCACCCCTCATTTTGCTTTTAGCTTTTTGGTCCGCGCGGCTTTGGCCACGGTCACCTAGCCAGGGCTGGGTGAGCACATTTTCGAGCTCAAAATCCATCATTTTGACCCCCAAGTAGCTCATTTTGATCCGTGCTCTGTAGAAAAGGCGTTTTTACGGAGTATTTGGTCTTACTCGCGGACACGTCTTTACGGAGCATTTTCACCATACTTACTTCTTAATCACGATGTTATATTATCCCAAAAGTCAAACGGACACATGCGAGCGCCGGATCCATTAACTGTTAGGGCCAGTTCAGCTAGATGCGTAAGGCTTATATGTATTTTGCGTAAGGATGCTAACGGGTGCGATCATACCAGCACTAATGCACCGGATCCCATCAGAACTCCGCAGTTAAGCGTGCTTGGGCGAGAGTAGTACTAGGATGGGTGACCTCCTGGGAAGTCCTCGTGTTGCACCCCTCATTTTGCTTTTAGCTTTTTGGTCCGCGCGGCTTTGGCCACGGTCACCTAGCCAGGGCTGGGTGAGCACATTTTCGAGCTCAAAATCCATCATTTTGACCCCCAAGTAGCTCATTTTGATCCGTGCTCTGTAGAAAAGGCGTTTTTACGGAGTATTTGGTCTTACTCGCGGACACGTCTTTACGGAGCATTTTCACCATACTTACTTCTTAATCACGATGTTATATTATCCCAAAAGTCAAACGGACACATGCGAGCGCCGGATCCATTAACTGTTAGGGCCAGTTCAGCTAGATGCGTAAGGCTTATATGTATTTTGCGTAAGGATGCTAACGGGTGCGATCATACCAGCACTAATGCACCGGATCCCATCAGAACTCCGCAGTTAAGCGTGCTTGGGCGAGAGTAGTACTAGGATGGGTGACCTCCTGGGAAGTCCTCGTGTTGCACCCCTCATTTTGCTTTTAGCTTTTTGGTCCGCGCGGCTTTGGCCACGGTCACCTAGCCAGGGCTGGGTGAGCACATTTTCGAGCTCAAAATCCATCATTTTGACCCCCAAGTAGCTCATTTTGATCCGTGCTCTGTAGAAAAGGCGTTTTTACGGAGTATTTGGTCTTACTCGCGGACACGTCTTTACGGAGCATTTTCACCATACTTACTTCTTAATCACGATGTTATATTATCCCAAAAGTCAAACGGACACATGCGAGCGCCGGATCCATTAACTGTTAGGGCCAGTTCAGCTAGATGCGTAAGGCTTATATGTATTTTGCGTAAGGATGCTAACGGGTGCGATCATACCAGCACTAATGCACCGGATCCCATCAGAACTCCGCAGTTAAGCGTGCTTGGGCGAGAGTAGTACTAGGATGGGTGACCTCCTGGGAAGTCCTCGTGTTGCACCCCTCATTTTGCTTTTAGCTTTTTGGTCCGCGCGGCTTTGGCCACGGTCACCTAGCCAGGGCTGGGTGAGCACATTTTCGAGCTCAAAATCCATCATTTTGACCCCCAAGTAGCTCATTTTGATCCGTGCTCTGTAGAAAAGGCGTTTTTACGGAGTATTTGGTCTTACTCGCGGACACGTCTTTACGGAGCATTTTCACCATACTTACTTCTTAATCACGATGTTATATTATCCCAAAAGTCAAACGGACACATGCGAGCGCCGGATCCATTAACTGTTAGGGCCAGTTCAGCTAGATGCGTAAGGCTTATATGTATTTTGCGTAAGGATGCTAACGGGTGCGATCATACCAGCACTAATGCACCGGATCCCATCAGAACTCCGCAGTTAAGCGTGCTTGGGCGAGAGTAGTACTAGGATGGGTGACCTCCTGGGAAGTCCTCGTGTTGCACCCCTCATTTTGCTTTTAGCTTTTTGGTCCGCGCGGCTTTGGCCACGGTCACCTAGCCAGGGCTGGGTGAGCACATTTTCGAGCTCAAAATCCATCATTTTGACCCCCAAGTAGCTCATTTTGATCCGTGCTCTGTAGAAAAGGCGTTTTTACGGAGTATTTGGTCTTACTCGCGGACACGTCTTTACGGAGCATTTTCACCATACTTACTTCTTAATCACGATGTTATATTATCCCAAAAGTCAAACGGACACATGCGAGCGCCGGATCCATTAACTGTTAGGGCCAGTTCAGCTAGATGCGTAAGGCTTATATGTATTTTGCGTAAGGATGCTAACGGGTGCGATCATACCAGCACTAATGCACCGGATCCCATCAGAACTCCGCAGTTAAGCGTGCTTGGGCGAGAGTAGTACTAGGATGGGTGACCTCCTGGGAAGTCCTCGTGTTGCACCCCTCATTTTGCTTTTAGCTTTTTGGTCCGCGCGGCTTTGGCCACGGTCACCTAGCCAGGGCTGGGTGAGCACATTTTCGAGCTCAAAATCCATCATTTTGACCCCCAAGTAGCTCATTTTGATCCGTGCTCTGTAGAAAAGGCGTTTTTACGGAGTATTTGGTCTTACTCGCGGACACGTCTTTACGGAGCATTTTCACCATACTTACTTCTTAATCACGATGTTATATTATCCCAAAAGTCAAACGGACACATGCGAGCGCCGGATCCATTAACTGTTAGGGCCAGTTCAGCTAGATGCGTAAGGCTTATATGTATTTTGCGTAAGGATGCTAACGGGTGCGATCATACCAGCACTAATGCACCGGATCCCATCAGAACTCCGCAGTTAAGCGTGCTTGGGCGAGAGTAGTACTAGGATGGGTGACCTCCTGGGAAGTCCTCGTGTTGCACCCCTCATTTTGCTTTTAGCTTTTTGGTCCGCGCGGCTTTGGCCACGGTCACCTAGCCAGGGCTGGGTGAGCACATTTTCGAGCTCAAAATCCATCATTTTGACCCCCAAGTAGCTCATTTTGATCCGTGCTCTGTAGAAAAGGCGTTTTTACGGAGTATTTGGTCTTACTCGCGGACACGTCTTTACGGAGCATTTTCACCATACTTACTTCTTAATCACGATGTTATATTATCCCAAAAGTCAAACGGACACATGCGAGCGCCGGATCCATTAACTGTTAGGGCCAGTTCAGCTAGATGCGTAAGGCTTATATGTATTTTGCGTAAGGATGCTAACGGGTGCGATCATACCAGCACTAATGCACCGGATCCCATCAGAACTCCGCAGTTAAGCGTGCTTGGGCGAGAGTAGTACTAGGATGGGTGACCTCCTGGGAAGTCCTCGTGTTGCACCCCTCATTTTTGCTTTTAGCTTTTTGGTCCGCGCGGCTTTGGCCACGGTCACCTAGCCAGGGCTGGGTGAGCACATTTTCGAGCTCAAAATCCATCATTTTGACCCCCAAGTAGCTCATTTTGATCCGTGCTCTGTAGAAAAGGCGTTTTTACGGAGTATTTGGTCTTACTCGCGGACACGTCTTTACGGAGCATTTTCACCATACTTACTTCTTAATCACGATGTTATATTATCCCAAAAGTCAAACGGACACATGCGAGCGCCGGATCCATTAACTGTTAGGGCCAGTTCAGCTAGATGCGTAAGGCTTATATGTATTTTGCGTAAGGATGCTAACGGGTGCGATCATACCAGCACTAATGCACCGGATCCCATCAGAACTCCGCAGTTAAGCGTGCTTGGGCGAGAGTAGTACTAGGATGGGTGACCTCCTGGGAAGTCCTCGTGTTGCACCCCTCATTTTGCTTTTAGCTTTTTGGTCCGCGCGGCTTTGGCCACGGTCACCTAGCCAGGGCTGGGTGAGCACATTTTCGAGCTCAAAATCCATCATTTTGACCCCCAAGTAGCTCATTTTGATCCGTGCTCTGTAGAAAAGGCGTTTTTACGGAGTATTTGGTCTTACTCGCGGACACGTCTTTACGGAGCATTTTCACCATACTTACTTCTTAATCACGATGTTATATTATCCCAAAAGTCAAACGGACACATGCGAGCGCCGGATCCATTAACTGTTAGGGCCAGTTCAGCTAGATGCGTAAGGCTTATATGTATTTTGCGTAAGGATGCTAACGGGTGCGATCATACCAGCACTAATGCACCGGATCCCATCAGAACTCCGCAGTTAAGCGTGCTTGGGCGAGAGTAGTACTAGGATGGGTGACCTCCTGGGAAGTCCTCGTGTTGCACCCCTCATTTTGCTTTTAGCTTTTTGGTCCGCGCGGCTTTGGCCACGGTCACCTAGCCAGGGCTGGGTGAGCACATTTTCGAGCTCAAAATCCATCATTTTGACCCCCAAGTAGCTCATTTTGATCCGTGCTCTGTAGAAAAGGCGTTTTTACGGAGTATTTGGTCTTACTCGCGGACACGTCTTTACGGAGCATTTTCACCATACTTACTTCTTAATCACGATGTTATATTATCCCAAAAGTCAAACGGACACATGCGAGCGCCGGATCCATTAACTGTTAGGGCCAGTTCAGCTAGATGCGTAAGGCTTATATGTATTTTGCGTAAGGATGCTAACGGGTGCGATCATACCAGCACTAATGCACCGGATCCCATCAGAACTCCGCAGTTAAGCGTGCTTGGGCGAGAGTAGTACTAGGATGGGTGACCTCCTGGGAAGTCCTCGTGTTGCACCCCTCATTTTGCTTTTAGCTTTTTGGTCCGCGCGGCTTTGGCCACGGTCACCTAGCCAGGGCTGGGTGAGCACATTTTCGAGCTCAAAATCCATCATTTTGACCCCCAAGTAGCTCATTTTGATCCGTGCTCTGTAGAAAAGGCGTTTTTACGGAGTATTTGGTCTTACTCGCGGACACGTCTTTACGGAGCATTTTCACCATACTTACTTCTTAATCACGATGTTATATTATCCCAAAAGTCAAACGGACACATGCGAGCGCCGGATCCATTAACTGTTAGGGCCAGTTCAGCTAGATGCGTAAGGCTTATATGTATTTTGCGTAAGGATGCTAACGGGTGCGATCATACCAGCACTAATGCACCGGATCCCATCAGAACTCCGCAGTTAAGCGTGCTTGGGCGAGAGTAGTACTAGGATGGGTGACCTCCTGGGAAGTCCTCGTGTTGCACCCCTCATTTTGCTTTTAGCTTTTTGGTCCGCGCGGCTTTGGCCACGGTCACCTAGCCAGGGCTGGGTGAGCACATTTTCGAGCTCAAAATCCATCATTTTGACCCCCAAGTAGCTCATTTTGATCCGTGCTCTGTAGAAAAGGCGTTTTTACGGAGTATTTGGTCTTACTCGCGGACACGTCTTTACGGAGCATTTTCACCATACTTACTTCTTAATCACGATGTTATATTATCCCAAAAGTCAAACGGACACATGCGAGCGCCGGATCCATTAACTGTTAGGGCCAGTTCAGCTAGATGCGTAAGGCTTATATGTATTTTGCGTAAGGATGCTAACCGGGTGCGATCATACCAGCACTAATGCACCGGATCCCATCAGAACTCCGCAGTTAAGCGTGCTTGGGCGAGAGTAGTACTAGGATGGGTGACCTCCTGGGAAGTCCTCGTGTTGCACCCCTCATTTTGCTTTTAGCTTTTTGGTCCGCGCGGCTTTGGCCACGGTCACCTAGCCAGGGCTGGGTGAGCACATTTTCGAGCTCAAAATCCATCATTTTGACCCCCAAGTAGCTCATTTTGATCCGTGCTCTGTAGAAAAGGCGTTTTTACGGAGTATTTGGTCTTACTCGCGGACACGTCTTTACGGAGCATTTTCACCATACTTACTTCTTAATCACGATGTTATATTATCCCAAAAGTCAAACGGACACATGCGAGCGCCGGATCCATTAACTGTTAGGGCCAGTTCAGCTAGATGCGTAAGGCTTATATGTATTTTGCGTAAGGATGCTAACGGGTGCGATCATACCAGCACTAATGCACCGGATCCCATCAGAACTCCGCAGTTAAGCGTGCTTGGGCGAGAGTAGTACTAGGATGGGTGACCTCCTGGGAAGTCCTCGTGTTGCACCCCTCATTTTGCTTTTAGCTTTTTGGTCCGCGCGGCTTTGGCCACGGTCACCTAGCCAGGGCTGGGTGAGCACATTTTCGAGCTCAAAATCCATCATTTTGACCCCCAAGTAGCTCATTTTGATCCGTGCTCTGTAGAAAAGGCGTTTTTACGGAGTATTTGGTCTTACTCGCGGACACGTCTTTACGGAGCATTTTCACCATACTTACTTCTTAATCACGATGTTATATTATCCCAAAAGTCAAACGGACACATGCGAGCGCCGGATCCATTAACTGTTAGGGCCAGTTCAGCTAGATGCGTAAGGCTTATATGTATTTTGCGTAAGGATGCTAACGGGTGCGATCATACCAGCACTAATGCACCGGATCCCATCAGAACTCCGCAGTTAAGCGTGCTTGGGCGAGAGTAGTACTAGGATGGGTGACCTCCTGGGAAGTCCTCGTGTTGCACCCCTCATTTTGCTTTTAGCTTTTTGGTCCGCGCGGCTTTGGCCACGGTCACCTAGCCAGGGCTGGGTGAGCACATTTTCGAGCTCAAAATCCATCATTTTGACCCCCAAGTAGCTCATTTTGATCCGTGCTCTGTAGAAAAGGCGTTTTTACGGAGTATTTGGTCTTACTCGCGGACACGTCTTTACGGAGCATTTTCACCATACTTACTTCTTAATCACGATGTTATATTATCCCAAAAGTCAAACGGACACATGCGAGCGCCGGATCCATTAACTGTTAGGGCCAGTTCAGCTAGATGCGTAAGGCTTATATGTATTTTGCGTAAGGATGCTAACGGGTGCGATCATACCAGCACTAATGCACCGGATCCCATCAGAACTCCGCAGTTAAGCGTGCTTGGGCGAGAGTAGTACTAGGATGGGTGACCTCCTGGGAAGTCCTCGTGTTGCACCCCTCATTTTGCTTTTAGCTTTTTGGTCCGCGCGGCTTTGGCCACGGTCACCTAGCCAGGGCTGGGTGAGCACATTTTCGAGCTCAAAATCCATCATTTTGACCCCCAAGTAGCTCATTTTGATCCGTGCTCTGTAGAAAAGGCGTTTTTACGGAGTATTTGGTCTTACTCGCGGACACGTCTTTACGGAGCATTTTCACCATACTTACTTCTTAATCACGATGTTATATTATCCCAAAAGTCAAACGGACACATGCGAGCGCCGGATCCATTAACTGTTAGGGCCAGTTCAGCTAGATGCGTAAGGCTTATATGTATTTTGCGTAAGGATGCTAACGGGTGCGATCATACCAGCACTAATGCACCGGATCCCATCAGAACTCCGCAGTTAAGCGTGCTTGGGCGAGAGTAGTACTAGGATGGGTGACCTCCTGGGAAGTCCTCGTGTTGCACCCCTCATTTTGCTTTTAGCTTTTTGGTCCGCGCGGCTTTGGCCACGGTCACCTAGCCAGGGCTGGGTGAGCACATTTTCGAGCTCAAAATCCATCATTTTGACCCCCAAGTAGCTCATTTTGATCCGTGCTCTGTAGAAAAGGCGTTTTTACGGAGTATTTGGTCTTACTCGCGGACACGTCTTTACGGAGCATTTTCACCATACTTACTTCTTAATCACGATGTTATATTATCCCAAAAGTCAAACGGACACATGCGAGCGCCGGATCCATTAACTGTTAGGGCCAGTTCAGCTAGATGCGTAAGGCTTATATGTATTTTGCGTAAGGATGCTAACGGGTGCGATCATACCAGCACTAATGCACCGGATCCCATCAGAACTCCGCAGTTAAGCGTGCTTGGGCGAGAGTAGTACTAGGATGGGTGACCTCCTGGGAAGTCCTCGTGTTGCACCCCTCATTTTGCTTTTAGCTTTTTGGTCCGCGCGGCTTTGGCCACGGTCACCTAGCCAGGGCTGGGTGAGCACATTTTCGAGCTCAAAATCCATCATTTTGACCCCCAAGTAGCTCATTTTGATCCGTGCTCTGTAGAAAAGGCGTTTTTACGGAGTATTTGGTCTTACTCGCGGACACGTCTTTACGGAGCATTTTCACCATACTTACTTCTTAATCACGATGTTATATTATCCCAAAAGTCAAACGGACACATGCGAGCGCCGGATCCATTAACTGTTAGGGCCAGTTCAGCTAGATGCGTAAGGCTTATATGTATTTTGCGTAAGGATGCTAACGGGTGCGATCATACCAGCACTAATGCACCGGATCCCATCAGAACTCCGCAGTTAAGCGTGCTTGGGCGAGAGTAGTACTAGGATGGGTGACCTCCTGGGAAGTCCTCGTGTTGCACCCCTCATTTTGCTTTTAGCTTTTTGGTCCGCGCGGCTTTGGCCACGGTCACCTAGCCAGGGCTGGGTGAGCACATTTTCGAGCTCAAAATCCATCATTTTGACCCCCAAGTAGCTCATTTTGATCCGTGCTCTGTAACTCAGTGGCGAAAAGGCGTTTTTACGGAGTATTTGGTCTTACTCGCGGACACGTCTTTACGGAGCATTTTCACCATACTTACTTCTTAATCACGATGTTATATTATCCCAAAAGTCAAACGGACACATGCGAGCGCCGGATCCATTAACTGTTAGGGCCAGTTCAGCTAGATGCGTAAGGCTTATATGTATTTTGCGTAAGGATGCTAACGGGTGCGATCATACCAGCACTAATGCACCGGATCCCATCAGAACTCCGCAGTTAAGCGTGCTTGGGCGAGAGTAGTACTAGGATGGGTGACCTCCTGGGAAGTCCTCGTGTTGCACCCCTCATTTTGCTTTTAGCTTTTTGGTCCGCGCGGCTTTGGCCACGGTCACCTAGCCAGGGCTGGGTGAGCACATTTTCGAGCTCAAAATCCATCATTTTGACCCCCAAGTAGCTCATTTTGATCCGTGCTCTGTA
>NC_142494.1:10178214-10201034 GCF_965113065.1 Corylus avellana
TTAACTGTTAGGGCCAGTTCAGCTAGATGCGTAAGGCTTATATGTATTTTGCGTAAGGATGCTAACGGGTGCGATCATACCAGCACTAATGCACCGGATCCCATCAGAACTCCGCAGTTAAGCGTGCTCGGGCGAGAGTAGTACTAGGATGGGTGACCTCCTGGGAAGTCCTCGTGTTGCACCCCTCATTTTGCTTTTAGCTTTTTGGTCCGCGCGGCTTTGGCCACGGTCACCTAGCCAGGGCTGGGTGAGCACATTTTCGAGCTCAAAATCCATCATTTTGACCCCCAAGTAGCTCATTTTGATCCGTGCTCTGTAGAAAAGGCGTTTTTACGGAGTATTTGGTCTTACTCGCGGACACGTCTTTACGGAGCATTTTCACCATACTTACTTCTTAATCACGATGTTATATTATCCCAAAAGTCAAACGGACACATGCGAGCGCCGGATCCATTAACTGTTAGGGCCAGTTCAGCTAGATGCGTAAGGCTTATATGTATTTTGCGTAAGGATGCTAACGGGTGCGATCATACCAGCACTAATGCACCGGATCCCATCAGAACTCCGCAGTTAAGCGTGCTTGGGCGAGAGTAGTACTAGGATGGGTGACCTCCTGGGAAGTCCTCGTGTTGCACCCCTCATTTTGCTTTTAGCTTTTTGGTCCGCGCGGCTTTGGCCACGGTCACCTAGCCAGGGCTGGGTGAGCACATTTTCGAGCTCAAAATCCATCATTTTGACCCCCAAGTAGCTCATTTTGATCCGTGCTCTGTAGAAAAGGCGTTTTTACGGAGTATTTGGTCTTACTCGCGGACACGTCTTTACGGAGCATTTTCACCATACTTACTTCTTAATCACGATGTTATATTATCCCAAAAGTCAAACGGACACATGCGAGCGCCGGATCCATTAACTGTTAGGGCCAGTTCAGCTAGATGCGTAAGGCTTATATGTATTTTGCGTAAGGATGCTAACGGGTGCGATCATACCAGCACTAATGCACCGGATCCCATCAGAACTCCGCAGTTAAGCGTGCTTGGGCGAGAGTAGTACTAGGATGGGTGACCTCCTGGGAAGTCCTCGTGTTGCACCCCTCATTTTGCTTTTAGCTTTTTGGTCCGCGCGGCTTTGGCCACGGTCACCTAGCCAGGGCTGGGTGAGCACATTTTCGAGCTCAAAATCCATCATTTTGACCCCCAAGTAGCTCATTTTGATCCGTGCTCTGTAGAAAAGGCGTTTTTACGGAGTATTTGGTCTTACTCGCGGACACGTCTTTACGGAGCATTTTCACCATACTTACTTCTTAATCACGATGTTATATTATCCCAAAAGTCAAACGGACACATGCGAGCGCCGGATCCATTAACTGTTAGGGCCAGTTCAGCTAGATGCGTAAGGCTTATATGTATTTTGCGTAAGGATGCTAACGGGTGCGATCATACCAGCACTAATGCACCGGATCCCATCAGAACTCCGCAGTTAAGCGTGCTCGGGCGAGAGTAGTACTAGGATGGGTGACCTCCTGGGAAGTCCTCGTGTTGCACCCCTCATTTTGCTTTTAGCTTTTTGGTCCGCGCGGCTTTGGCCACGGTCACCTAGCCAGGGCTGGGTGAGCACATTTTCGAGCTCAAAATCCATCATTTTGACCCCCAAGTAGCTCATTTTGATCCGTGCTCTGTAGAAAAGGCGTTTTTACGGAGTATTTGGTCTTACTCGCGGACACGTCTTTACGGAGCATTTTCACCATACTTACTTCTTAATCACGATGTTATATTATCCCAAAAGTCAAACGGACACATGCGAGCGCCGGATCCATTAACTGTTAGGGCCAGTTCAGCTAGATGCGTAAGGCTTATATGTATTTTGCGTAAGGATGCTAACGGGTGCGATCATACCAGCACTAATGCACCGGATCCCATCAGAACTCCGCAGTTAAGCGTGCTCGGGCGAGAGTAGTACTAGGATGGGTGACCTCCTGGGAAGTCCTCGTGTTGCACCCCTCATTTTGCTTTTAGCTTTTTGGTCCGCGCGGCTTTGGCCACGGTCACCTAGCCAGGGCTGGGTGAGCACATTTTCGAGCTCAAAATCCATCATTTTGACCCCCAAGTAGCTCATTTTGATCCGTGCTCTGTAGAAAAGGCGTTTTTACGGAGTATTTGGTCTTACTCGCGGACACGTCTTTACGGAGCATTTTCACCATACTTACTTCTTAATCACGATGTTATATTATCCCAAAAGTCAAACGGACACATGCGAGCGCCGGATCCATTAACTGTTAGGGCCAGTTCAGCTAGATGCGTAAGGCTTATATGTATTTTGCGTAAGGATGCTAACGGGTGCGATCATACCAGCACTAATGCACCGGATCCCATCAGAACTCCGCAGTTAAGCGTGCTCGGGCGAGAGTAGTACTAGGATGGGTGACCTCCTGGGAAGTCCTCGTGTTGCACCCCTCATTTTGCTTTTAGCTTTTTGGTCCGCGCGGCTTTGGCCACGGTCACCTAGCCAGGGCTGGGTGAGCACATTTTCGAGCTCAAAATCCATCATTTTGACCCCCAAGTAGCTCATTTTGATCCGTGCTCTGTAGAAAAGGCGTTTTTACGGAGTATTTGGTCTTACTCGCGGACACGTCTTTACGGAGCATTTTCACCATACTTACTTCTTAATCACGATGTTATATTATCCCAAAAGTCAAACGGACACATGCGAGCGCCGGATCCATTAACTGTTAGGGCCAGTTCAGCTAGATGCGTAAGGCTTATATGTATTTTGCGTAAGGATGCTAACGGGTGCGATCATACCAGCACTAATGCACCGGATCCCATCAGAACTCCGCAGTTAAGCGTGCTTGGGCGAGAGTAGTACTAGGATGGGTGACCTCCTGGGAAGTCCTCGTGTTGCACCCCTCATTTTGCTTTTAGCTTTTTGGTCCGCGCGGCTTTGGCCACGGTCACCTAGCCAGGGCTGGGTGAGCACATTTTCGAGCTCAAAATCCATCATTTTGACCCCCAAGTAGCTCATTTTGATCCGTGCTCTGTAGAAAAGGCGTTTTTACGGAGTATTTGGTCTTACTCGCGGACACGTCTTTACGGAGCATTTTCACCATACTTACTTCTTAATCACGATGTTATATTATCCCAAAAGTCAAACGGACACATGCGAGCGCCGGATCCATTAACTGTTAGGGCCAGTTCAGCTAGATGCGTAAGGCTTATATGTATTTTGCGTAAGGATGCTAACGGGTGCGATCATACCAGCACTAATGCACCGGATCCCATCAGAACTCCGCAGTTAAGCGTGCTTGGGCGAGAGTAGTACTAGGATGGGTGACCTCCTGGGAAGTCCTCGTGTTGCACCCCTCATTTTGCTTTTAGCTTTTTGGTCCGCGCGGCTTTGGCCACGGTCACCTAGCCAGGGCTGGGTGAGCACATTTTCGAGCTCAAAATCCATCATTTTGACCCCCAAGTAGCTCATTTTGATCCGTGCTCTGTAGAAAAGGCGTTTTTACGGAGTATTTGGTCTTACTCGCGGACACGTCTTTACGGAGCATTTTCACCATACTTACTTCTTAATCACGATGTTATATTATCCCAAAAGTCAAACGGACACATGCGAGCGCCGGATCCATTAACTGTTAGGGCCAGTTCAGCTAGATGCGTAAGGCTTATATGTATTTTGCGTAAGGATGCTAACGGGTGCGATCATACCAGCACTAATGCACCGGATCCCATCAGAACTCCGCAGTTAAGCGTGCTTGGGCGAGAGTAGTACTAGGATGGGTGACCTCCTGGGAAGTCCTCGTGTTGCACCCCTCATTTTGCTTTTAGCTTTTTGGTCCGCGCGGCTTTGGCCACGGTCACCTAGCCAGGGCTGGGTGAGCACATTTTCGAGCTCAAAATCCATCATTTTGACCCCCAAGTAGCTCATTTTGATCCGTGCTCTGTAGAAAAGGCGTTTTTACGGAGTATTTGGTCTTACTCGCGGACACGTCTTTACGGAGCATTTTCACCATACTTACTTCTTAATCACGATGTTATATTATCCCAAAAGTCAAACGGACACATGCGAGCGCCGGATCCATTAACTGTTAGGGCCAGTTCAGCTAGATGCGTAAGGCTTATATGTATTTTGCGTAAGGATGCTAACGGGTGCGATCATACCAGCACTAATGCACCGGATCCCATCAGAACTCCGCAGTTAAGCGTGCTTGGGCGAGAGTAGTACTAGGATGGGTGACCTCCTGGGAAGTCCTCGTGTTGCACCCCTCATTTTGCTTTTAGCTTTTTGGTCCGCGCGGCTTTGGCCACGGTCACCTAGCCAGGGCTGGGTGAGCACATTTTCGAGCTCAAAATCCATCATTTTGACCCCCAAGTAGCTCATTTTGATCCGTGCTCTGTAGAAAAGGCGTTTTTACGGAGTATTTGGTCTTACTCGCGGACACGTCTTTACGGAGCATTTTCACCATACTTACTTCTTAATCACGATGTTATATTATCCCAAAAGTCAAACGGACACATGCGAGCGCCGGATCCATTAACTGTTAGGGCCAGTTCAGCTAGATGCGTAAGGCTTATATGTATTTTGCGTAAGGATGCTAACGGGTGCGATCATACCAGCACTAATGCACCGGATCCCATCAGAACTCCGCAGTTAAGCGTGCTTGGGCGAGAGTAGTACTAGGATGGGTGACCTCCTGGGAAGTCCTCGTGTTGCACCCCTCATTTTGCTTTTAGCTTTTTGGTCCGCGCGGCTTTGGCCACGGTCACCTAGCCAGGGCTGGGTGAGCACATTTTCGAGCTCAAAATCCATCATTTTGACCCCCAAGTAGCTCATTTTGATCCGTGCTCTGTAGAAAAGGCGTTTTTACGGAGTATTTGGTCTTACTCGCGGACACGTCTTTACGGAGCATTTTCACCATACTTACTTCTTAATCACGATGTTATATTATCCCAAAAGTCAAACGGACACATGCGAGCGCCGGATCCATTAACTGTTAGGGCCAGTTCAGCTAGATGCGTAAGGCTTATATGTATTTTGCGTAAGGATGCTAACGGGTGCGATCATACCAGCACTAATGCACCGGATCCCATCAGAACTCCGCAGTTAAGCGTGCTTGGGCGAGAGTAGTACTAGGATGGGTGACCTCCTGGGAAGTCCTCGTGTTGCACCCCTCATTTTGCTTTTAGCTTTTTGGTCCGCGCGGCTTTGGCCACGGTCACCTAGCCAGGGCTGGGTGAGCACATTTTCGAGCTCAAAATCCATCATTTTGACCCCCAAGTAGCTCATTTTGATCCGTGCTCTGTAGAAAAGGCGTTTTTACGGAGTATTTGGTCTTACTCGCGGACACGTCTTTACGGAGCATTTTCACCATACTTACTTCTTAATCACGATGTTATATTATCCCAAAAGTCAAACGGACACATGCGAGCGCCGGATCCATTAACTGTTAGGGCCAGTTCAGCTAGATGCGTAAGGCTTATATGTATTTTGCGTAAGGATGCTAACGGGTGCGATCATACCAGCACTAATGCACCGGATCCCATCAGAACTCCGCAGTTAAGCGTGCTTGGGCGAGAGTAGTACTAGGATGGGTGACCTCCTGGGAAGTCCTCGTGTTGCACCCCTCATTTTGCTTTTAGCTTTTTGGTCCGCGCGGCTTTGGCCACGGTCACCTAGCCAGGGCTGGGTGAGCACATTTTCGAGCTCAAAATCCATCATTTTGACCCCCAAGTAGCTCATTTTGATCCGTGCTCTGTAGAAAAGGCGTTTTTACGGAGTATTTGGTCTTACTCGCGGACACGTCTTTACGGAGCATTTTCACCATACTTACTTCTTAATCACGATGTTATATTATCCCAAAAGTCAAACGGACACATGCGAGCGCCGGATCCATTAACTGTTAGGGCCAGTTCAGCTAGATGCGTAAGGCTTATATGTATTTTGCGTAAGGATGCTAACGGGTGCGATCATACCAGCACTAATGCACCGGATCCCATCAGAACTCCGCAGTTAAGCGTGCTTGGGCGAGAGTAGTACTAGGATGGGTGACCTCCTGGGAAGTCCTCGTGTTGCACCCCTCATTTTGCTTTTAGCTTTTTGGTCCGCGCGGCTTTGGCCACGGTCACCTAGCCAGGGCTGGGTGAGCACATTTTCGAGCTCAAAATCCATCATTTTGACCCCCAAGTAGCTCATTTTGATCCGTGCTCTGTAGAAAAGGCGTTTTTACGGAGTATTTGGTCTTACTCGCGGACACGTCTTTACGGAGCATTTTCACCATACTTACTTCTTAATCACGATGTTATATTATCCCAAAAGTCAAACGGACACATGCGAGCGCCGGATCCATTAACTGTTAGGGCCAGTTCAGCTAGATGCGTAAGGCTTATATGTATTTTGCGTAAGGATGCTAACGGGTGCGATCATACCAGCACTAATGCACCGGATCCCATCAGAACTCCGCAGTTAAGCGTGCTTGGGCGAGAGTAGTACTAGGATGGGTGACCTCCTGGGAAGTCCTCGTGTTGCACCCCTCATTTTGCTTTTAGCTTTTTGGTCCGCGCGGCTTTGGCCACGGTCACCTAGCCAGGGCTGGGTGAGCACATTTTCGAGCTCAAAATCCATCATTTTGACCCCCAAGTAGCTCATTTTGATCCGTGCTCTGTAGAAAAGGCGTTTTTACGGAGTATTTGGTCTTACTCGCGGACACGTCTTTACGGAGCATTTTCACCATACTTACTTCTTAATCACGATGTTATATTATCCCAAAAGTCAAACGGACACATGCGAGCGCCGGATCCATTAACTGTTAGGGCCAGTTCAGCTAGATGCGTAAGGCTTATATGTATTTTGCGTAAGGATGCTAACGGGTGCGATCATACCAGCACTAATGCACCGGATCCCATCAGAACTCCGCAGTTAAGCGTGCTTGGGCGAGAGTAGTACTAGGATGGGTGACCTCCTGGGAAGTCCTCGTGTTGCACCCCTCATTTTGCTTTTAGCTTTTTGGTCCGCGCGGCTTTGGCCACGGTCACCTAGCCAGGGCTGGGTGAGCACATTTTCGAGCTCAAAATCCATCATTTTGACCCCCAAGTAGCTCATTTTGATCCGTGCTCTGTAGAAAAGGCGTTTTTACGGAGTATTTGGTCTTACTCGCGGACACGTCTTTACGGAGCATTTTCACCATACTTACTTCTTAATCACGATGTTATATTATCCCAAAAGTCAAACGGACACATGCGAGCGCCGGATCCATTAACTGTTAGGGCCAGTTCAGCTAGATGCGTAAGGCTTATATGTATTTTGCGTAAGGATGCTAACGGGTGCGATCATACCAGCACTAATGCACCGGATCCCATCAGAACTCCGCAGTTAAGCGTGCTTGGGCGAGAGTAGTACTAGGATGGGTGACCTCCTGGGAAGTCCTCGTGTTGCACCCCTCATTTTGCTTTTAGCTTTTTGGTCCGCGCGGCTTTGGCCACGGTCACCTAGCCAGGGCTGGGTGAGCACATTTTCGAGCTCAAAATCCATCATTTTGACCCCCAAGTAGCTCATTTTGATCCGTGCTCTGTAGAAAAGGCGTTTTTACGGAGTATTTGGTCTTACTCGCGGACACGTCTTTACGGAGCATTTTCACCATACTTACTTCTTAATCACGATGTTATATTATCCCAAAAGTCAAACGGACACATGCGAGCGCCGGATCCATTAACTGTTAGGGCCAGTTCAGCTAGATGCGTAAGGCTTATATGTATTTTGCGTAAGGATGCTAACGGGTGCGATCATACCAGCACTAATGCACCGGATCCCATCAGAACTCCGCAGTTAAGCGTGCTTGGGCGAGAGTAGTACTAGGATGGGTGACCTCCTGGGAAGTCCTCGTGTTGCACCCCTCATTTTGCTTTTAGCTTTTTGGTCCGCGCGGCTTTGGCCACGGTCACCTAGCCAGGGCTGGGTGAGCACATTTTCGAGCTCAAAATCCATCATTTTGACCCCCAAGTAGCTCATTTTGATCCGTGCTCTGTAGAAAAGGCGTTTTTACGGAGTATTTGGTCTTACTCGCGGACACGTCTTTACGGAGCATTTTCACCATACTTACTTCTTAATCACGATGTTATATTATCCCAAAAGTCAAACGGACACATGCGAGCGCCGGATCCATTAACTGTTAGGGCCAGTTCAGCTAGATGCGTAAGGCTTATATGTATTTTGCGTAAGGATGCTAACGGGTGCGATCATACCAGCACTAATGCACCGGATCCCATCAGAACTCCGCAGTTAAGCGTGCTTGGGCGAGAGTAGTACTAGGATGGGTGACCTCCTGGGAAGTCCTCGTGTTGCACCCCTCATTTTGCTTTTAGCTTTTTGGTCCGCGCGGCTTTGGCCACGGTCACCTAGCCAGGGCTGGGTGAGCACATTTTCGAGCTCAAAATCCATCATTTTGACCCCCAAGTAGCTCATTTTGATCCGTGCTCTGTAGAAAAGGCGTTTTTACGGAGTATTTGGTCTTACTCGCGGACACGTCTTTACGGAGCATTTTCACCATACTTACTTCTTAATCACGATTTTATATTATCCCAAAAGTCAAACGGACACATGCGAGCGCCGGATCCATTAACTGTTAGGGCCAGTTCAGCTAGATGCGTAAGGCTTATATGTATTTTGCGTAAGGATGCTAACGGGTGCGATCATACCAGCACTAATGCACCGGATCCCATCAGAACTCCGCAGTTAAGCGTGCTTGGGCGAGAGTAGTACTAGGATGGGTGACCTCCTGGGAAGTCCTCGTGTTGCACCCCTCATTTTGCTTTTAGCTTTTTGGTCCGCGCGGCTTTGGCCACGGTCACCTAGCCAGGGCTGGGTGAGCACATTTTCGAGCTCAAAATCCATCATTTTGACCCCCAAGTAGCTCATTTTGATCCGTGCTCTGTAGAAAAGGCGTTTTTACGGAGTATTTGGTCTTACTCGCGGACACGTCTTTACGGAGCATTTTCACCATACTTACTTCTTAATCACGATGTTATATTATCCCAAAAGTCAAACGGACACATGCGAGCGCCGGATCCATTAACTGTTAGGGCCAGTTCAGCTAGATGCGTAAGGCTTATATGTATTTTGCGTAAGGATGCTAACGGGTGCGATCATACCAGCACTAATGCACCGGATCCCATCAGAACTCCGCAGTTAAGCGTGCTTGGGCGAGAGTAGTACTAGGATGGGTGACCTCCTGGGAAGTCCTCGTGTTGCACCCCTCATTTTGCTTTTAGCTTTTTGGTCCGCGCGGCTTTGGCCACGGTCACCTAGCCAGGGCTGGGTGAGCACATTTTCGAGCTCAAAATCCATCATTTTGACCCCCAAGTAGCTCATTTTGATCCGTGCTCTGTAGAAAAGGCGTTTTTACGGAGTATTTGGTCTTACTCGCGGACACGTCTTTACGGAGCATTTTCACCATACTTACTTCTTAATCACGATGTTATATTATCCCAAAAGTCAAACGGACACATGCGAGCGCCGGATCCATTAACTGTTAGGGCCAGTTCAGCTAGATGCGTAAGGCTTATATGTATTTTGCGTAAGGATGCTAACGGGTGCGATCATACCAGCACTAATGCACCGGATCCCATCAGAACTCCGCAGTTAAGCGTGCTTGGGCGAGAGTAGTACTAGGATGGGTGACCTCCTGGGAAGTCCTCGTGTTGCACCCCTCATTTTGCTTTTAGCTTTTTGGTCCGCGCGGCTTTGGCCACGGTCACCTAGCCAGGGCTGGGTGAGCACATTTTCGAGCTCAAAATCCATCATTTTGACCCCCAAGTAGCTCATTTTGATCCGTGCTCTGTAGAAAAGGCGTTTTTACGGAGTATTTGGTCTTACTCGCGGACACGTCTTTACGGAGCATTTTCACCATACTTACTTCTTAATCACGATGTTATATTATCCCAAAAGTCAAACGGACACATGCGAGCGCCGGATCCATTAACTGTTAGGGCCAGTTCAGCTAGATGCGTAAGGCTTATATGTATTTTGCGTAAGGATGCTAACGGGTGCGATCATACCAGCACTAATGCACCGGATCCCATCAGAACTCCGCAGTTAAGCGTGCTTGGGCGAGAGTAGTACTAGGATGGGTGACCTCCTGGGAAGTCCTCGTGTTGCACCCCTCATTTTGCTTTTAGCTTTTTGGTCCGCGCGGCTTTGGCCACGGTCACCTAGCCAGGGCTGGGTGAGCACATTTTCGAGCTCAAAATCCATCATTTTGACCCCCAAGTAGCTCATTTTGATCCGTGCTCTGTAGAAAAGGCGTTTTTACGGAGTATTTGGTCTTACTCGCGGACACGTCTTTACGGAGCATTTTCACCATACTTACTTCTTAATCACGATGTTATATTATCCCAAAAGTCAAACGGACACATGCGAGCGCCGGATCCATTAACTGTTAGGGCCAGTTCAGCTAGATGCGTAAGGCTTATATGTATTTTGCGTAAGGATGCTAACGGGTGCGATCATACCAGCACTAATGCACCGGATCCCATCAGAACTCCGCAGTTAAGCGTGCTTGGGCGAGAGTAGTACTAGGATGGGTGACCTCCTGGGAAGTCCTCGTGTTGCACCCCTCATTTTGCTTTTAGCTTTTTGGTCCGCGCGGCTTTGGCCACGGTCACCTAGCCAGGGCTGGGTGAGCACATTTTCGAGCTCAAAATCCATCATTTTGACCCCCAAGTAGCTCATTTTGATCCGTGCTCTGTAGAAAAGGCGTTTTTACGGAGTATTTGGTCTTACTCGCGGACACGTCTTTACGGAGCATTTTCACCATACTTACTTCTTAATCACGATGTTATATTATCCCAAAAGTCAAACGGACACATGCGAGCGCCGGATCCATTAACTGTTAGGGCCAGTTCAGCTAGATGCGTAAGGCTTATATGTATTTTGCGTAAGGATGCTAACGGGTGCGATCATACCAGCACTAATGCACCGGATCCCATCAGAACTCCGCAGTTAAGCGTGCTTGGGCGAGAGTAGTACTAGGATGGGTGACCTCCTGGGAAGTCCTCGTGTTGCACCCCTCATTTTGCTTTTAGCTTTTTGGTCCGCGCGGCTTTGGCCACGGTCACCTAGCCAGGGCTGGGTGAGCACATTTTCGAGCTCAAAATCCATCATTTTGACCCCCAAGTAGCTCATTTTGATCCGTGCTCTGTAGAAAAGGCGTTTTTACGGAGTATTTGGTCTTACTCGCGGACACGTCTTTACGGAGCATTTTCACCATACTTACTTCTTAATCACGATGTTATATTATCCCAAAAGTCAAACGGACACATGCGAGCGCCGGATCCATTAACTGTTAGGGCCAGTTCAGCTAGATGCGTAAGGCTTATATGTATTTTGCGTAAGGATGCTAACGGGTGCGATCATACCAGCACTAATGCACCGGATCCCATCAGAACTCCGCAGTTAAGCGTGCTTGGGCGAGAGTAGTACTAGGATGGGTGACCTCCTGGGAAGTCCTCGTGTTGCACCCCTCATTTTGCTTTTAGCTTTTTGGTCCGCGCGGCTTTGGCCACGGTCACCTAGCCAGGGCTGGGTGAGCACATTTTCGAGCTCAAAATCCATCATTTTGACCCCCAAGTAGCTCATTTTGATCCGTGCTCTGTAGAAAAGGCGTTTTTACGGAGTATTTGGTCTTACTCGCGGACACGTCTTTACGGAGCATTTTCACCATACTTACTTCTTAATCACGATGTTATATTATCCCAAAAGTCAAACGGACACATGCGAGCGCCGGATCCATTAACTGTTAGGGCCAGTTCAGCTAGATGCGTAAGGCTTATATGTATTTTGCGTAAGGATGCTAACGGGTGCGATCATACCAGCACTAATGCACCGGATCCCATCAGAACTCCGCAGTTAAGCGTGCTTGGGCGAGAGTAGTACTAGGATGGGTGACCTCCTGGGAAGTCCTCGTGTTGCACCCCTCATTTTGCTTTTAGCTTTTTGGTCCGCGCGGCTTTGGCCACGGTCACCTAGCCAGGGCTGGGTGAGCACATTTTCGAGCTCAAAATCCATCATTTTGACCCCCAAGTAGCTCATTTTGATCCGTGCTCTGTAGAAAAGGCGTTTTTACGGAGTATTTGGTCTTACTCGCGGACACGTCTTTACGGAGCATTTTCACCATACTTACTTCTTAATCACGATGTTATATTATCCCAAAAGTCAAACGGACACATGCGAGCGCCGGATCCATTAACTGTTAGGGCCAGTTCAGCTAGATGCGTAAGGCTTATATGTATTTTGCGTAAGGATGCTAACGGGTGCGATCATACCAGCACTAATGCACCGGATCCCATCAGAACTCCGCAGTTAAGCGTGCTTGGGCGAGAGTAGTACTAGGATGGGTGACCTCCTGGGAAGTCCTCGTGTTGCACCCCTCATTTTGCTTTTAGCTTTTTGGTCCGCGCGGCTTTGGCCACGGTCACCTAGCCAGGGCTGGGTGAGCACATTTTCGAGCTCAAAATCCATCATTTTGACCCCCAAGTAGCTCATTTTGATCCGTGCTCTGTAGAAAAGGCGTTTTTACGGAGTATTTGGTCTTACTCGCGGACACGTCTTTACGGAGCATTTTCACCATACTTACTTCTTAATCACGATGTTATATTATCCCAAAAGTCAAACGGACACATGCGAGCGCCGGATCCATTAACTGTTAGGGCCAGTTCAGCTAGATGCGTAAGGCTTATATGTATTTTGCGTAAGGATGCTAACGGGTGCGATCATACCAGCACTAATGCACCGGATCCCATCAGAACTCCGCAGTTAAGCGTGCTTGGGCGAGAGTAGTACTAGGATGGGTGACCTCCTGGGAAGTCCTCGTGTTGCACCCCTCATTTTGCTTTTAGCTTTTTGGTCCGCGCGGCTTTGGCCACGGTCACCTAGCCAGGGCTGGGTGAGCACATTTTCGAGCTCAAAATCCATCATTTTGACCCCCAAGTAGCTCATTTTGATCCGTGCTCTGTAGAAAAGGCGTTTTTACGGAGTATTTGGTCTTACTCGCGGACACGTCTTTACGGAGCATTTTCACCATACTTACTTCTTAATCACGATGTTATATTATCCCAAAAGTCAAACGGACACATGCGAGCGCCGGATCCATTAACTGTTAGGGCCAGTTCAGCTAGATGCGTAAGGCTTATATGTATTTTGCGTAAGGATGCTAACGGGTGCGATCATACCAGCACTAATGCACCGGATCCCATCAGAACTCCGCAGTTAAGCGTGCTTGGGCGAGAGTAGTACTAGGATGGGTGACCTCCTGGGAAGTCCTCGTGTTGCACCCCTCATTTTGCTTTTAGCTTTTTGGTCCGCGCGGCTTTGGCCACGGTCACCTAGCCAGGGCTGGGTGAGCACATTTTCGAGCTCAAAATCCATCATTTTGACCCCCAAGTAGCTCATTTTGATCCGTGCTCTGTAGAAAAGGCGTTTTTACGGAGTATTTGGTCTTACTCGCGGACACGTCTTTACGGAGCATTTTCACCATACTTACTTCTTAATCACGATGTTATATTATCCCAAAAGTCAAACGGACACATGCGAGCGCCGGATCCATTAACTGTTAGGGCCAGTTCAGCTAGATGCGTAAGGCTTATATGTATTTTGCGTAAGGATGCTAACGGGTGCGATCATACCAGCACTAATGCACCGGATCCCATCAGAACTCCGCAGTTAAGCGTGCTTGGGCGAGAGTAGTACTAGGATGGGTGACCTCCTGGGAAGTCCTCGTGTTGCACCCCTCATTTTGCTTTTAGCTTTTTGGTCCGCGCGGCTTTGGCCACGGTCACCTAGCCAGGGCTGGGTGAGCACATTTTCGAGCTCAAAATCCATCATTTTGACCCCCAAGTAGCTCATTTTGATCCGTGCTCTGTAGAAAAGGCGTTTTTACGGAGTATTTGGTCTTACTCGCGGACACGTCTTTACGGAGCATTTTCACCATACTTACTTCTTAATCACGATGTTATATTATCCCAAAAGTCAAACGGACACATGCGAGCGCCGGATCCATTAACTGTTAGGGCCAGTTCAGCTAGATGCGTAAGGCTTATATGTATTTTGCGTAAGGATGCTAACGGGTGCGATCATACCAGCACTAATGCACCGGATCCCATCAGAACTCCGCAGTTAAGCGTGCTTGGGCGAGAGTAGTACTAGGATGGGTGACCTCCTGGGAAGTCCTCGTGTTGCACCCCTCATTTTGCTTTTAGCTTTTTGGTCCGCGCGGCTTTGGCCACGGTCACCTAGCCAGGGCTGGGTGAGCACATTTTCGAGCTCAAAATCCATCATTTTGACCCCCAAGTAGCTCATTTTGATCCGTGCTCTGTAGAAAAGGCGTTTTTACGGAGTATTTGGTCTTACTCGCGGACACGTCTTTACGGAGCATTTTCACCATACTTACTTCTTAATCACGATGTTATATTATCCCAAAAGTCAAACGGACACATGCGAGCGCCGGATCCATTAACTGTTAGGGCCAGTTCAGCTAGATGCGTAAGGCTTATATGTATTTTGCGTAAGGATGCTAACGGGTGCGATCATACCAGCACTAATGCACCGGATCCCATCAGAACTCCGCAGTTAAGCGTGCTTGGGCGAGAGTAGTACTAGGATGGGTGACCTCCTGGGAAGTCCTCGTGTTGCACCCCTCATTTTGCTTTTAGCTTTTTGGTCCGCGCGGCTTTGGCCACGGTCACCTAGCCAGGGCTGGGTGAGCACATTTTCGAGCTCAAAATCCATCATTTTGACCCCCAAGTAGCTCATTTTGATCCGTGCTCTGTAGAAAAGGCGTTTTTACGGAGTATTTGGTCTTACTCGCGGACACGTCTTTACGGAGCATTTTCACCATACTTACTTCTTAATCACGATGTTATATTATCCCAAAAGTCAAACGGACACATGCGAGCGCCGGATCCATTAACTGTTAGGGCCAGTTCAGCTAGATGCGTAAGGCTTATATGTATTTTGCGTAAGGATGCTAACGGGTGCGATCATACCAGCACTAATGCACCGGATCCCATCAGAACTCCGCAGTTAAGCGTGCTTGGGCGAGAGTAGTACTAGGATGGGTGACCTCCTGGGAAGTCCTCGTGTTGCACCCCTCATTTTGCTTTTAGCTTTTTGGTCCGCGCGGCTTTGGCCACGGTCACCTAGCCAGGGCTGGGTGAGCACATTTTCGAGCTCAAAATCCATCATTTTGACCCCCAAGTAGCTCATTTTGATCCGTGCTCTGTAGAAAAGGCGTTTTTACGGAGTATTTGGTCTTACTCGCGGACACGTCTTTACGGAGCATTTTCACCATACTTACTTCTTAATCACGATGTTATATTATCCCAAAAGTCAAACGGACACATGCGAGCGCCGGATCCATTAACTGTTAGGGCCAGTTCAGCTAGATGCGTAAGGCTTATATGTATTTTGCGTAAGGATGCTAACGGGTGCGATCATACCAGCACTAATGCACCGGATCCCATCAGAACTCCGCAGTTAAGCGTGCTTGGGCGAGAGTAGTACTAGGATGGGTGACCTCCTGGGAAGTCCTCGTGTTGCACCCCTCATTTTGCTTTTAGCTTTTTGGTCCGCGCGGCTTTGGCCACGGTCACCTAGCCAGGGCTGGGTGAGCACATTTTCGAGCTCAAAATCCATCATTTTGACCCCCAAGTAGCTCATTTTGATCCGTGCTCTGTAGAAAAGGCGTTTTTACGGAGTATTTGGTCTTACTCGCGGACACGTCTTTACGGAGCATTTTCACCATACTTACTTCTTAATCACGATGTTATATTATCCCAAAAGTCAAACGGACACATGCGAGCGCCGGATCCATTAACTGTTAGGGCCAGTTCAGCTAGATGCGTAAGGCTTATATGTATTTTGCGTAAGGATGCTAACGGGTGCGATCATACCAGCACTAATGCACCGGATCCCATCAGAACTCCGCAGTTAAGCGTGCTTGGGCGAGAGTAGTACTAGGATGGGTGACCTCCTGGGAAGTCCTCGTGTTGCACCCCTCATTTTGCTTTTAGCTTTTTGGTCCGCGCGGCTTTGGCCACGGTCACCTAGCCAGGGCTGGGTGAGCACATTTTCGAGCTCAAAATCCATCATTTTGACCCCCAAGTAGCTCATTTTGATCCGTGCTCTGTAGAAAAGGCGTTTTTACGGAGTATTTGGTCTTACTCGCGGACACGTCTTTACGGAGCATTTTCACCATACTTACTTCTTAATCACGATGTTATATTATCCCAAAAGTCAAACGGACACATGCGAGCGCCGGATCCATTAACTGTTAGGGCCAGTTCAGCTAGATGCGTAAGGCTTATATGTATTTTGCGTAAGGATGCTAACGGGTGCGATCATACCAGCACTAATGCACCGGATCCCATCAGAACTCCGCAGTTAAGCGTGCTTGGGCGAGAGTAGTACTAGGATGGGTGACCTCCTGGGAAGTCCTCGTGTTGCACCCCTCATTTTGCTTTTAGCTTTTTGGTCCGCGCGGCTTTGGCCACGGTCACCTAGCCAGGGCTGGGTGAGCACATTTTCGAGCTCAAAATCCATCATTTTGACCCCCAAGTAGCTCATTTTGATCCGTGCTCTGTAGAAAAGGCGTTTTTACGGAGTATTTGGTCTTACTCGCGGACACGTCTTTACGGAGCATTTTCACCATACTTACTTCTTAATCACGATGTTATATTATCCCAAAAGTCAAACGGACACATGCGAGCGCCGGATCCATTAACTGTTAGGGCCAGTTCAGCTAGATGCGTAAGGCTTATATGTATTTTGCGTAAGGATGCTAACGGGTGCGATCATACCAGCACTAATGCACCGGATCCCATCAGAACTCCGCAGTTAAGCGTGCTTGGGCGAGAGTAGTACTAGGATGGGTGACCTCCTGGGAAGTCCTCGTGTTGCACCCCTCATTTTGCTTTTAGCTTTTTGGTCCGCGCGGCTTTGGCCACGGTCACCTAGCCAGGGCTGGGTGAGCACATTTTCGAGCTCAAAATCCATCATTTTGACCCCCAAGTAGCTCATTTTGATCCGTGCTCTGTAGAAAAGGCGTTTTTACGGAGTATTTGGTCTTACTCGCGGACACGTCTTTACGGAGCATTTTCACCATACTTACTTCTTAATCACGATGTTATATTATCCCAAAAGTCAAACGGACACATGCGAGCGCCGGATCCATTAACTGTTAGGGCCAGTTCAGCTAGATGCGTAAGGCTTATATGTATTTTGCGTAAGGATGCTAACGGGTGCGATCATACCAGCACTAATGCACCGGATCCCATCAGAACTCCGCAGTTAAGCGTGCTTGGGCGAGAGTAGTACTAGGATGGGTGACCTCCTGGGAAGTCCTCGTGTTGCACCCCTCATTTTGCTTTTAGCTTTTTGGTCCGCGCGGCTTTGGCCACGGTCACCTAGCCAGGGCTGGGTGAGCACATTTTCGAGCTCAAAATCCATCATTTTGACCCCCAAGTAGCTCATTTTGATCCGTGCTCTGTAGAAAAGGCGTTTTTACGGAGTATTTGGTCTTACTCGCGGACACGTCTTTACGGAGCATTTTCACCATACTTACTTCTTAATCACGATGTTATATTATCCCAAAAGTCAAACGGACACATGCGAGCGCCGGATCCATTAACTGTTAGGGCCAGTTCAGCTAGATGCGTAAGGCTTATATGTATTTTGCGTAAGGATGCTAACGGGTGCGATCATACCAGCACTAATGCACCGGATCCCATCAGAACTCCGCAGTTAAGCGTGCTTGGGCGAGAGTAGTACTAGGATGGGTGACCTCCTGGGAAGTCCTCGTGTTGCACCCCTCATTTTGCTTTTAGCTTTTTGGTCCGCGCGGCTTTGGCCACGGTCACCTAGCCAGGGCTGGGTGAGCACATTTTCGAGCTCAAAATCCATCATTTTGACCCCCAAGTAGCTCATTTTGATCCGTGCTCTGTAGAAAAGGCGTTTTTACGGAGTATTTGGTCTTACTCGCGGACACGTCTTTACGGAGCATTTTCACCATACTTACTTCTTAATCACGATGTTATATTATCCCAAAAGTCAAACGGACACATGCGAGCGCCGGATCCATTAACTGTTAGGGCCAGTTCAGCTAGATGCGTAAGGCTTATATGTATTTTGCGTAAGGATGCTAACGGGTGCGATCATACCAGCACTAATGCACCGGATCCATCAGAACTCCGCAGTTAAGCGTGCTTGGGCGAGAGTAGTACTAGGATGGGTGACCTCCTGGGAAGTCCTCGTGTTGCACCCCTCATTTTGCTTTTAGCTTTTTGGTCCGCGCGGCTTTGGCCACGGTCACCTAGCCAGGGCTGGGTGAGCACATTTTCGAGCTCAAAATCCATCATTTTGACCCCCAAGTAGCTCATTTTGATCCGTGCTCTGTAGAAAAGGCGTTTTACGGAGTATTTGGTCTTACTCGCGGACACGTCTTTACGGAGCATTTTCACCATACTTACTTCTTAATCACGATGTTATATTATCCCAAAAGTCAAACGGACACATGCGAGCGCCGGATCCATTAACTGTTAGGGCCAGTTCAGCTAGATGCGTAAGGCTTATATGTATTTTGCGTAAGGATGCTAAACGGGTGCGATCATACCAGCACTAATGCACCGGATCCCATCAGAACTCCGCAGTTAAGCGTGCTTGGGCGAGAGTAGTACTAGGATGGGTGACCTCCTGGGAAGTCCTCGTGTTGCACCCCTCATTTTGCTTTTAGCTTTTTGGTCCGCGCGGCTTTGGCCACGGTCACCTAGCCAGGGCTGGGTGAGCACATTTTCGAGCTCAAAATCCATCATTTTGACCCCCAAGTAGCTCATTTTGATCCGTGCTCTGTAGAAAAGGCGTTTTTACGGAGTATTTGGTCTTACTCGCGGACACGTCTTTACGGAGCATTTTCACCATACTTACTTCTTAATCACGATGTTATATTATCCCAAAAGTCAAACGGACACATGCGAGCGCCGGATCCATTAACTGTTAGGGCCAGTTCAGCTAGATGCGTAAGGCTTATATGTATTTTGCGTAAGGATGCTAACGGGTGCGATCATACCAGCACTAATGCACCGGATCCCATCAGAACTCCGCAGTTAAGCGTGCTTGGGCGAGAGTAGTACTAGGATGGGTGACCTCCTGGGAAGTCCTCGTGTTGCACCCCTCATTTTGCTTTTAGCTTTTGGTCCGCGCGGCTTTGGCCACGGTCACCTAGCCAGGGCTGGGTGAGCACATTTTCGAGCTCAAAATCCATCATTTTGACCCCCAAGTAGCTCATTTTGATCCGTGCTCTGTAGAAAAGGCGTTTTTACGGAGTATTTGGTCTTACTCGCGGACACGTCTTTACGGAGCATTTTCACCATACTTACTTCTTAATCACGATGTTATATTATCCCAAAAGTCAAACGGACACATGCGAGCGCCGGATCCATTAACTGTTAGGGCCAGTTCAGCCTAGATGCGTAAGGCTTATATGTATTTTGCGTAAGGATGCTAACGGGTGCGATCATACCAGCACTAATGCACCGGATCCCATCAGAACTCCGCAGTTAAGCGTGCTTGGGCGAGAGTAGTACTAGGATGGGTGACCTCCTGGGAAGTCCTCGTGTTGCACCCCTCATTTTGCTTTTAGCTTTTGGTCCGCGCGGCTTTGGCCACGGTCACCTAGCCAGGGCTGGGTGAGCACATTTTCGAGCTCAAAATCCATCATTTTGACCCCCAAGTAGCTCATTTTGATCCGTGCTCTGTAGAAAAGGCGTTTTTACGGAGTATTTGGTCTTACTCGCGGACACGTCTTTACGGAGCAATTTTCACCATACTTACTTCTTAATCACGATGTTATATTATCCCAAAAGTCAAACGGACACATGCGAGCGCCGGATCCATTAACTGTTAGGGCCAGTTCAGCTAGATGCGTAAGGCTTATATGTATTTTGCGTAAGGATGCTAACGGGTGCGATCATACCAGCACTAATGCACCGGATCCCATCAGAACTCCGCAGTTAAGCGTGCTTGGGCGAGAGTAGTACTAGGATGGGTGACCTCCTGGGAAGTCCTCGTGTTGCACCCCTCATTTTGCTTTTAGCTTTTTGGTCCGCGCGGCTTTGGGCCACGGTCACCTAGCCAGGGCTGGGTGAGCACATTTTCGAGCTCAAAATCCATCATTTTGACCCCCAAGTAGCTCATTTTGATCCGTGCTCTGTAGAAAAGGCGTTTTTACGGAGTATTTGGTCTTACTCGCGGACACGTCTTTACGGAGCATTTTCACCATACTTACTTCTTAATCACGATGTTATATTATCCCAAAAGTCAAACGGACACATGCGAGCGCCGGATCCATTAACTGTTAGGGCCAGTTCAGCTAGATGCGTAAGGCTTATATGTATTTTGCGTAAGGATGCTAACGGGTGCGATCATACCAGCACTAATGCACCGGATCCATCAGAACTCCGCAGTTAAGCGTGCTTGGGCGAGAGTAGTACTAGGATGGGTGACCTCCTGGGAAGTCCTCGTGTTGCACCCCTCATTTTGCTTTTAGCTTTTTGGTCCGCGCGGCTTTGGCCACGGTCACCTAGCCAGGGCTGGGTGAGCACATTTTCGAGCTCAAAATCCATCATTTTGACCCCCAAGTAGCTCATTTTGATCCGTGCTCTGTAGAAAAGGCGTTTTTACGGAGTATTTGGTCTTACTCGCGGACACGTCTTTACGGAGCATTTTCACCATACTTACTTCTTAATCACGATGTTATATTATCCCAAAAGTCAAACGGACACATGCGAGCGCCGGATCCATTAACTGTTAGGGCCAGTTCAGCTAGATGCGTAAGGCTTATATGTATTTTGCGTAAGGATGCTAACGGGTGCGATCATACCAGCACTAATGCACGGATCCCATCAGAACTCCGCAGTTAAGCGTGCTTGGGCGAGAGTAGTACTAGGATGGGTGACCTCCTGGGAAGTCCTCGTGTTGCACCCCTCATTTTGCTTTTAGCTTTTTGGTCCGCGCGGCTTTGGCCACGGTCACCTAGCCAGGGCTGGGTGAGCACATTTTCGAGGCTCAAAATCCATCATTTTGACCCCCAAGTAGCTCATTTTGATCCGTGCTCTGTAGAAAAGGCGTTTTTACGGAGTATTTGGTCTTACTCGCGGACACGTCTTTACGGAGCATTTTCACCATACTTACTTCTTAATCACGATGTTATATTATCCCAAAAGTCAAACGGACACATGCGAGCGCCGGATCCATTAACTGTTAGGGCCAGTTCAGCTAGATGCGTAAGGCTTATATGTATTTTGCGTAAGGATGCTAACGGGTGCGATCATACCAGCACTAATGCACCGGATCCCATCAGAACTCCGCAGTTAAGCGTGCTTGGGCGAGAGTAGTACTAGGATGGGTGACCTCCTGGGAAGTCCTCGTGTTGCACCCCTCATTTTGCTTTTAGCTTTTTGGTCCGCGCGGCTTTGGCCACGGTCACCTAGCCAGGGCTGGGTGAGCACATTTTCGAGCTCAAAATCCATCATTTTGACCCCCAAGTAGCTCATTTTGATCCGTGCTCTGTAGAAAGGCGTTTTTACGGAGTATTTGGTCTTACTCGCGGACACGTCTTTACGGAGCATTTTCACCATACTTACTTCTTAATCACGATGTTATATTATCCCAAAAGTCAAACGGACACATGCGAGCGCCGGATCCATTAACTGTTAGGGCCAGTTCAGCTAGATGCGTAAGGCTTATATGTATTTTGCGTAAGGATGCTAACGGGTGCGATCATACCAGCACTAATGCACCGGATCCCATCAGAACTCCGCAGTTAAGCGTGCTTGGGCGAGAGTAGTACTAGGATGGGTGACCTCCTGGGAAGTCCTCGTGTTGCACCCCTCATTTTGCTTTTAGCTTTTTGGTCCGCGCGGCTTTGGCCACGGTCACCTAGCCAGGGCTGGGTGAGCACCATTTTCGAGCTCAAAATCCATCATTTTGACCCCCCAAGTAGCTCATTTTGATCCGTGCTCTGTAGAAAAGGCGTTTTTACGGAGTATTTGGTCTTACTCGCGGACACGTCTTTACGGAGCATTTTCACCATACTTACTTCTTAATCACGATGTTATATTATCCCAAAAGTCAAACGGACACATGCGAGCGCCGGATCCATTAACTGTTAGGGCCAGTTCAGCTAGATGCGTAAGGCTTATATGTATTTTGCGTAAGGATGCTAACGGGTGCGATCATACCAGCACTAATGCACCGGATCCCATCAGAACTCCGCAGTTAAGCGTGCTTGGGCGAGAGTAGTACTAGGATGGGTGACCTCCTGGGAAGTCCTCGTGTTGCACCCCTCATTTTGCTTTTAGCTTTTTGGTCCGCGCGGCTTTGGCCACGGTCACCTAGCCAGGGCTGGGTGAGCACATTTTCGAGCTCAAAATCCATCATTTTGACCCCCAAGTAGCTCATTTTGATCCGTGCTCTGTAGAAAAGGCGTTTTTACGGAGTATTTGGTCTTACTCGCGGACACGTCTTTACGGAGCATTTTCACCATACTTACTTCTTAATCACGATGTTATATTATCCCAAAAGTCAAACGGACACATGCGAGCGCCGGATCCATTAACTGTTAGGGCCAGTTCAGCTAGATGCGTAAGGCTTATATGTATTTTGCGTAAGGATGCTAACGGGTGCGATCATACCAGCACTAATGCACCGGATCCCCATCAGAACTCCGCAGTTAAGCGTGCTTGGGCGAGAGTAGTACTAGGATGGGTGACCTCCTGGGAAGT
>NC_142494.1:12843129-12856118 GCF_965113065.1 Corylus avellana
TAACAAAATTTAAAGGAAAATTTTGATAAAATAGGGTAATTGAAAGAAATTGAAAGTTTAATACCTTTAATTAAAAGTTTTTAAACTTCAGGAGTGCTTTCAAAACGCATAAAAGTTTATGGAAGTTTTATAAAGTTTTCTCTTATATTTTTTAATTTTTGTTAGGCACCGTAAACTGTACATATAATAAATATCAACCCACAAAAGTGGAATACATGCCTTTATATATCATTGTCGAAATAAAGTGACCAATGTGACTCCCACAAACACCATAAAAATACAAATATTTTGTGAAAAAAATAAAAATAAAAAAACCACCAAATTAATCATGTGGAAGCTAGTCGTACTCAAAGTATTCAAGCTCACTGTCGTGAGGGATGAGATCTGCATCGAAGCGACGCCGATCGAGTAAGGGTCCCACTGCACGAGTGCCGTGGGCGAGCAGCAGCATAAATTAGCCCCCTCAAAGCAATGGTGGATCCAAGGGTTCAATTTATTATGGCGTCAATAAAATAATAAATTAATTTTTTTTTTCTTTATATATTATATTTTTATTATAATATGGTAAATACAATAAAAAAAATAAATCATACCACAATATATGTATCACAAAAAGTATATTTATATGCTAAATTGATATATTAGTTACCATGTAGGCACTAGTACAAAAGTAAAGGAAAATACAAAATACAAAGTGCCTAAACTTGCATTCTATGCGGTCTTAGAAAAACAAAATTATCAAGTATCAAATCTGAATCCAAGCTTGCAACAATTTCCCTTTCAAAGTAGACAAGTAAATTATCGTTAAGAAATTCATTTTTCATTTTGTTACGAAGTATTGTTTTAATAATTGCTTACTTCTCATACTCTAATGATATTATAATAAAATTATTAGCATATTCCGATAGCTATTAGCCTAAAAATGAATTAATAAAAAGAACAAATCTAAAATTAGCAATAATCTTCTGAAACTCGTTGATGCTCGACAAAATCCCAAAGTATATAAAACACAAAAAAAAAAAAAAAAAAAAAAAAAAACAATATTGTTTTAGAATAAGATAAATAAAATGATGAAAATGAGAAATATATTTCAATTAAAGAGCTAAAATTATTATAACCAAGACAAATTAAGGGCATTGTCATAACCAAGACAAATTAATACGTTAATGACTTTAATTGTGAACTTTACTCTCAACTTACTCGGTTGGGTACTTGGATTATGACAAGAAAATGTCAAATATTGATAAATAAACATAAAATTTCTTGACTTCTTATTTATTTATTTAATGTAAAACTAAGAAACCGAAACAGCTGGAGGAGTTTTTTTTTTTTTTTTTTTAACAAAATTTTGTTACCTGGGACGGTAAACAATTCATGCCAGAAAAATACTTAAAAAATTTTTTTAACCGGGGGCAGCCGCCCCAAGTTGCCCCCTCTTCTCTCCGCCATTGCCTCAAAGGGTGAGCGGCATCAGCAAGCACCAAGCTGGCCTTTGCTTTAAGGGATCCATCCAAATCAAATGCCACTAAGTAAAAGGCAAAGCCAATACCCCAATTGCATGCCATGCACGCGGAATCCATCCAAAATTACATTGACATTTACACGCAGCTAATCACAATGTCCAATTAGATGGGGAAATAGTGCAAGTGCCACGCGTGATCGTTAGGTGGTCAGACGCTAGGATCCCTCCAAAACATTAGGTTTGTTTACTACATAAAACTTTTTAGATGGTGATTTTACATATTCAATTGAAAAAAAATATTATGGTGCGTTAAAATATAGATTAAATGATTAAATGTTAAATCATTATTTATACATATAATATTTAATTTAAATGGAGGGTGAATGACGAAGACAGAGTTCTAATTCAAGATATCTACTTTAATACCATGTTTAATCACATTTATTCCAAATTAAAGTGTAAACTAATATGAATGAATGAATTTAATCCTTTAATTTATATTCTAATATTAAATTTATTCATTCCTATTAATTTAAGCTTCGTGGAAAAGTTGTGATATAATTTAGTATCAGACCAAATGTCTTGAAGTCAAACATTGTCTTGCATGCATGTCATTTTAATTAAATATTTTACTTGTTGTGCCTAATTTTTATTTTTTTGACATATTCACACAATGGACAGAAAAGAGAAAATGATGATTCGATCTAGTGACTTCCATTTCATGAGGCGTAGTTTTCAGTTGATTACACCTCACTTAATTATTAATTAAGGAGCATTTTGAACCCATGCGTGAGGGCTTCCTATCAACTTAATTTTTTAAAATAAGTGGTAATTTAACTTATAACATAAAAAGAAAGTACTTTTGAGTATTTAATTTATATTTGAATTTGATTGCTAATACTTTTATTTATTTATTTTGCTAAAAAGCAAAAAGAGTTTCCTGAAGTGTTGTCAAACGTGGCTCCTTTTGATGACCCCCCCTCTAAAGGACGGCTCACTACAAAAAATCAATTTTTTGTTAACATGGGTTTTTTGATGTGTCAAGTGGTTTGACACGTCAGAAAACTTTTTTGATGGGACGTTTTTGACGTGTGTCAGGCGTTAAAATTTTGGGTGTAAAAAATGAAAAATTTCTAATGTGTCAGATGTAACACGTCAGAATTTTCTGAAGTGTTAAAATTGGCCCATTAGAAAATTTTTTGACGTGTCAACTTTTGACACGTCAGTAAATTTCCTAATGTGTCAAATTGACTCCTCAGTAATTTAAAAATTATTAAAAAATAATAAATTTTCTTTTTTTAAAAAAAAAATTTTGGATTTTTTTTTTCAATTAAAAGATTTATTAATTTAAATTATTTTACAATTAAAATAATATATATTTTTTAATTCTTTTCACCACTAGTACCGTACGTCGTTTCTCCCCCCAGCTCTCACCCTATCGCTTCTTTTCTCCATTTTCTCCATTTTCTCTTCTTTTCTCCATTTTCGTTCATAGATGACTAGCTCTCCCTCTCTTCTTTTCTCCATTTTTTCACTCTCTTTCTCTTCTTTTAATTCCTCCATTTTCAAAAATCTAAACCCGAAAAATTTTCAAAAGATCAAAAGCTCAAATCAAAAAATCAACCGGAAAAATCAAAAACCCAACAAATCTTCATAAACCCAAAAAATCTTTTTATCTTCTATTCTCCCTTCTCTTTTTTTTTTTTTTACTTCTCTTCTCATTTTCTGTTTTTTCTTCTTCTTCTTCTGCTTTTCTTCGATTTGCTGCTTCTCTTCTTTTTCACTTCACCTTTCCTTTTTCTTCATCCTCTAGAGGGAGCTGCCGTGCAGAGAAGAGGGAGATTGAGAGAGGAGAGAGAGAGTGTGGGGAGAGCTGCCGTGCAGAGAAGAGGTTGATTGAGAGAGGAGAGAGAGAGTGTAGGGAAATAAAAGAAGAGGGAAAATTAGAGTTGAATGTCCCTTTTTTTTTTTTTTTCTCTGACGTGCTAAACTAGCACGTCAGAAAGAAACGTGATATATATATATATATATATATATTGAGTAGAAATTTATGACGTGCTGGTTTTAGCACGTCAGAAATTTTATTTCATGTTTCATATAAATAAACTTGATATTAAAAAAAAAAAAAATTATTGACCTGTCAAAATGACACGTCAATATTTATTGACGTGTCAATATTGACATGTCAAAGTGACACGTCAAGAAATATTGACGTGTCAAAGTGACACGTCAATAAATATTTAAATATTAAGTTATTTAAATAAAATTTTTAAAAATTAAATTGAATTTAAATTTCATGACGTGTCAAATATTGATACGTTAGAAAATCCTGACGTGTTGAATGTAACACGTTAATAAATATTGAAGTAGCATATTCAAAACGTCAAAAAAGAAAATTGTTGACGTGCCACTTTTGGCACGTCAATAATTAGTGACATAGCAAAATTTGGTTATTGTTTGCCACGTCAGAAAACATCAAGTTTTTTATTAGGTTTTTTGTAGTGGCTTATAAATAGTGGGCTGCAGGTTGCCACTCTTTAGCTTAGGAAACACACAAGCCACTTGAAGTGTTCTTCTTCCATTTCCCTCTTTCATTCCCTACTCTTCCCTGACTTACTTACAATCCTTAAACTAGGAAGAAAAAACCCAACCAAAAAAAAAAAAAACAAACAAACAAACATGAAGGGTCAAGGATGTTATGGCAATTTTATTCAAAGCTGTAAGCCTTACATAGCCATTATTTCTCTGCAATTCGGCTATGCCGGAATGAACATCATTAGTACGGTTTCTCTCGAACGGGGAATGAGCCATTACGTGCTGGTCGTCTACCGGCACGCCGTTGCCACCGCAGTTATCGCTCCCTTTGCTCTCATTCTCGAGAGGTAAATATATATTTGTCTTCTTTTTCAGATCAAATGTTGTCTTTCTTCATCATGGTCGCATGTTTGGTTCATGTTTAATGATGTTTTCTTTACAGGAAAGTGAGGCCAAAGATTACACTTCCTATTTTCATGCAAATATTTGTGCTGGGGCTTCTTGGGTTAGTGTTTTCTGATAAAGATTTATCATACAATTAAAGAAAACAAGTCTAAAATGTTTTCTTGCTCTGTTTTATCTTCCACCATTTTCGCAGGCCTGTGATTGATCAAAACTTCTACTACGCCGGGCTGAAATTCACGTCGCCGACCTTCTCTTGTGCCATGAGCAATATGCTCCCGGCAATGACATTCGTCCTGGCAGTCCTTTGCAGGTATTTATCATCGAGATTTTTAAGATTTATCATCTCTCTTTTTCCTATTTTTGTTTGGATTAATTAGTTAGCATGAATTGGTGGTTATTGGGGTGAGCAGGATGGAAACGTTGGACATGAAGAAAGTGAGATGCCAAGCAAAGGTGGTGGGAACAATAGTGACGGTGGCTGGAGCCATGTTGATGACAATATACAAAGGACATGTCATTAACTTTGTGTGGTCTGAGCACAAGCATCACCCAAGATTCCATGCTCCCACAGGGGCCACCGGCAAAGATTGGGTCAAGGGCTCCATTCTGCTCATCATTGCTACCTTTGCCTGGGCTTCTTTCTTCATTCTTCAGGTAATTAAATACATGGTTTTTGGGGAATTTGGTAGGAAAATGGGATTTGGGAGAAGAAAGGAATTGAGTCCAACAACCCAATGAGAATGGGAATTTGGTAGAATTGAATCTCACTACGTTCCAAAAAAAATTTGTTTATTCATGAATTTTAATATATTTTCATTGGAGTACGTAAAATAGAACACATAAATAGATATCGATAAAACCTAAAATAAAAAAATAAAATAAAAACAAGATAGACGAGTCACATCTGAAAAAAAAAAAAAAGTTTATTCATCAATTTTAATATATTTTCATTGGAGTACGTACAAAAAAACACATAAATAGATATTGATAAAACCCTAATTGTAATTTAAGTGACTTTGCGTCAAACCCATTACTGAATTACAGAATAACTCTAACTCTTAAAATTTGAAACAAAATATAAAATTAAATACCAATAATATCTCAATTCATTAATAAAAGTCTCACAAGTTTAAAACGTTAAAAATAGATAAATTTAATTATTTAATCGGTCAATTTTGTCTCCAAGATGAGAAACAAATGCAAAACGTGTTATGGAAATTTGGTGATTTTTAGAATGATGGAGAAATTGAAATTTAGTTGACTTGTTTAATTAACAGGCAGTGACGATGAAGAGATACACAGCTCAGCTCTCACTCATAGCCCTTGTGTGCTTTATAGGCACACTCCAGTCTATAGTCGTCACTTTTGTTATGGAGCACAAGCCCTCTGCTTGGACCATTGGCTGGGACATGAATCTTTTAGCTGCAGTCTATGCTGTAACTTTTCTCTCTCTCACTCTCTCTCTCTCTCATTTGCTCTAATAATTAAATATGTAATTTTTGTGATGAACAGGGGATAGTGTCATCGAGCATAACATACTATGTCCAAGGGTTGGTCATGGAGAAAAGAGGGCCTGTCTTTGTTACTGCTTTTAGCCCTCTCATGATGATCATTGTTGCCATCATGGGCTCTTTCATTCTTGCTGAAAAAATCTACCTTGGAGGGTAACTTTTCTTTACTCTATTTCATGCATATATAGAACAATCGTATGATCACTACAAAAAGTAACTTTTCTTTTCTTTTTCCAGATGAATTAATCCCATAGCTTATCTCTTATAGAATGAATACAATTTTCCATATTTGTCAAAAGAAACAAAATTTACCTTGCTCTTTTAATTCTGTCAAAATACCTAAAATACCCATTTTTTTTTATAAAAAATTAAAAAATTTACAAAAATATTGCAAAAAAATTTTTTATAAAGAAAATAAACGTCTAAATCTTTACTATTTTTTTTATTTCATATAATTAAAAACGTGGGTATTTTAAGAATTTGGATAAGATTTAATGAAAATTTTTAACGGAAGATGATAATTGAAAGAAATTAAAAGTTTCATACTCTTAATTGAGAGGTTTGAATCCTAAAAAATATTTTCAAAATGCGTAGAATTTTTGTGAACTTTTCCCTGTATATTGTTAATTTTTGTTTTGACTTTTCCATATATATATATATATATACCTCCTTGTGTGAACTTTTCCCTGTATATTGTTAATTTTTGTTTTGACTTTTCCATATATATATATATATATACCTCCTTGTGGCTTCAGGGTTCTTGGCGCTATATTGATTGTAGTTGGGCTTTACTCGGTTCTGTGGGGAAAGTACAAAGAGCACAAAGAGAAGGAAGCCTTGGAATTGGAATCAATCCCTGAAGCAGTAAATGGTGGTGGAGAGAATGGACGCATGGCAACAGTGATGGAAGACATTGAAGCAAATGAATTTCAAATGCCGAAGGAGACCGTTCCCGTGGTAGCCATTACTGTTCCCATCCCGCAGCCCAACGTTATAGCTGTGAAAGCACCAAAAGAATAATAATAATATCAAGTGAGAAATACAGAAATAATAGATTGGAGAGGAGGAAAAGGAGGAATACTATAGACTGCCCTTTTATGTTATAAAAATAAGATAAAAGCGTGGTTTTTAGTATTTCTCAAAAAAAAAAAAAAATTGTAATGTTATATATTACACCCTTATTGTACTTTTATTCTAATATGTTGACGTACGAGGGTTTAATAGCCTTTGATTGTTTTTTTTTTTTTTTTTTATCCACTAATTATTAGACATTGCCACATTAATAGAATAAAATAAAATAAAAAATAAAGGTGTAGTGTGTATCATTATTTTTTTTTTACTTAATCTAATCTCAATATTTCCCCCTTATGTTATATTTTTTAGAACCTTTTTTTTAGTGTCAGGTCCAAGTGTGGGCCTTCTGCCTTTGATGTAAGGAAATATTTTAAAAGAAAATGAGAATGCAGAATACCTCTTTGGGCTTTTATTTTAATGTTCCACCGCAAGTCTCACCTTAATAATTTCTTCATTTAAGTTGAGTTAGGTGGACTTCCTCTAATCTAGTCTATAAAAAAACAATGTGTCCATTTTGCAGTTGAGAAACACATGCTTTTGAAGTAGTAAGGACAAAGTTGGAAGAAACGCATTCTTTTTTAATAAAATTTCTTTCAACTGCGTCCTTACTATTTAAAAAACATGTGCTTTTTACATGCAAAAAGGACACGTAATATTTTTATAGATAAGATTGATAAAAGTTTCTCCAACCCAGTTTGGAGGAAATCTTTGTCCACTTTTGTTGGTCATAATTATCATTTGTAATTACCAATTTCTTGGGCCAAACAGAGTTTTCATGGTTCACATTAAATTTTAAAACATTTGACTCTATACATAATGTCATATTATTTATAACAAAAAATTTAAAAACATGACAATGTAGGCGCGCAACATATAAACCATTAGATGATGTAAAGTTTAATCTAAACCATGAAGTAGTTCTTCTCCATTTTAGTTGAAATGGAAAGGATCTTGTTTTCGATTTCATAAGGGTGTATGACACTTCAAAAAATTCACTCATTAGCAGTGATATTTACAAGTCCAATAGCTGACGCAATTGTCAATAGTAGCGACATGTTGATGCTAATCAATAGCGTTGACTTTTTGTAACACCCCAATATTTGAACTAGCAAAACCGTAAATGAAAACTCCTAGTTTCCACTTGATGTTACTACATTAGAGATAAAAAGTAGGGTTAAATACTAACTATCCCCCTGGGGTTTTGTTTCTTTATTTTTTCCTCCCTAGAGTTTGATTTTTATCATAGGAGGTCCCTGTGGTTTTGATAATATACCAAATTAGTCCTTATATCAGTTGACCGTTAGTTGACTTAACGGAAGTCCACGTGGACCAATAAAATGTTGACACGTGGCACCTACTTAATTTTAAAAAAAATTTAAAAAAATGTATTTTTTTTTATAAAAAAAAAATTGGGGGCTGCCAAGCAACCCCCTTGGCCCCTTTGGCCCCTTTGGCCATGGGAGTGGCCAGGCCACCCCCATCTGGCCGGATGGGGGTGGTCGAGCCACCCCCATGGTGCCTAAGGGGGTGGCCGAAACTACCCCCAATCACCATTGGGGGTGGTTTCGGCCACCCCCTAGGCTCCATGGGGGTGGCCGAGCCACCCCCAGTACCCACTGGAGGTGGTTTCGGCCATGCCCAATTTCTTTTTTCTTTTTTTGTTTTAAATTTAAAAAATAAAAATAAAAAATTTTAAGTAGGTTCCACGTGTCAACATTTGATTGGTCCACGTGGACTTCCGTTAAGTTAATTAATGGTCAACTGACAGAATGATTAATTTGGTCTATTATCAAAACCACAGGGACCTCTTGTGATAAAAATCAAACCTTAAGGGGAAAAAAAAATAAAGAAACGAAACCCTAGGAGGTATTTAGTATTTAACCCTAAAAAGTAATCTCGTAGCAGAAAATATAGTACTAAAACTTTATACAAAAAATATCTTAAACATATGCCTTACAAGGCATTAATACAAATCTACCCGACTCTCTAAACCCAGACAAAACTTCACTAGCTTGAAATCCCCGTACATCTCAGGAATTAACCTCTAAGCATGACCACATAATTACTCTGATTGTCCATTCCTACAATCACTAGATTTGAATTCGAGTAATGCAAATCTTATGCTTTTAAGTTGAAGAGGTGGCAGAATATATACTTTACCAGTTACCACCTACCTGAAATAGACCCGAATTTGTTTATATCATATTCATATTATACCAAGCTAGCTTTGATTCATATAATTTTTTTTTTCAAAGTCAAAACTTTAACCTCTAACATATATTTTCCCGAACTTGTATATGTACAATCCATCTCATGTCTATGCATGTGTTGAGTATGTTGATACTATTACAAATAGCGTGAGCAAATTGATTTCGGAGTTATATTGTACAACTAGGCCTCCTAGATTGATATAGACAAAAAATGTTTAGAGATTTAGTTTTCGTATATTATAGGGAACAACTTATTCCTTTCCTTAGAAAAATTTCCAAGCAAGAGAATGGTCGTTGATTTTTGTGAGTGACTAAGTTTTTATTCAAATTGAGTTAAACAAAAAGGTTTATTAAACTAACATTTTTCCTTTGAGCATAGGTTTCTTACATGCATTTTAAGAATAATATGTGACTCTAAAAATACATGTGGGAATCACATTCTATGAATAATATGTCTTCTCATCGTTTCATTTTTTGACTTATATCTATATTCATATTCACATAGGTAAAATTATATCGTCGTTTTTACACATAACCTACTTGAAAAATATATCTTAGGTAGAGAACTTGCAATTCATAGGCTACGTTGAAATATATGTTAGGTAGAGAACTTCCAGTTCATTGGTTATGTTGAAAATTGTACGATAGGATCTTATCCATTTCAAGTGAAATAGAGAGTCAAAATGGAAAAAGATTCATTTTATGGTCTAAATTAAATTTTACAAATTTGGTGTATATGTTGGCATGTGAGACTATGTACATCGTTAAATGCAACAAAACAAAATCCTAATACTAATATAGATCCTCTCCATTCAACGTCATTTAAAATTTTAAGTGACATGATATTATGTATACTGTATGATACCATTTGCACCGTTAGATGCAATAAAACAAAATCTCGATAATAAAACAGATCTCTCATTCTATCTTTATCTCTTTAGTCGAGTCCAATCCATTATATTTAAGTCATGATTTTAAGTTGAAAGTCCAGTATTGTCGGTCATGAGCTCTTTTTATTTTTAGATGAGATAAAACAAGTAGAGATTAACAAGAACAAAAGCAATTATAGCTAAACAGGAAAACAAATATAAATAATCTGACCAACAAGAAGAAAATACTATTCTTAACAATATTCAAAGCATGAACCCTTTTTACAACTTGAGAGAATTGTCTTGATGGAACAATATGTTTCGCAAACTTTAAAGACATAAGTTTTCCCTCACAATAAACAAACGTCTTTGAATGACACAAAATGAAAATAAAACAAAGAAATTATAAATTATAAGTTAAAGAAATTAAAAAAATAAAAAATAAAATAAAATAAAATAGCTCAAAAGGTGTTTATTAAATAACCAATTATTCAAAAAGTTTAAGTTAAAGGAAATGACGATTTTATTTATTTATTTAATTAATACTTTAACAATTTCCTTCATGTGTGGGTTCAAATTTTACTTCAATGAATGAGGCCCAATATGTAAAATATTCATTTACAATATGAAGCGAATTACAAAAAACACGGTTAAATGAGTTTAAGGCCCGTTTGGGATTGCGATTTCAAAAAGTGCGATTTTAAAAATAGCAATTTTAAAATGTATGATTTGAAAACGTGATTTTTAAAAATGCAGTTAAGCATTTGGCAAAATCGCGATTTGCCATTTAAAATCACAGTTTAACCTTTAAAATTGTGAATTTTTTTTTTTTAAAAAAAAAACTCCTTACATGCAATTTGAACGCAAAATCACGATTTGACATTTCAAATGCGTTTTCATATTGCAATTTTTTAAAAACGCTACCTCAAACAATCAATTTTCTGCGATTTGGTTTAAAATCGTACTTTTTGTCTATGAAATTGCAATACCAAGAACATCCTCAATGTCTTAACAAAAGTAAAACTTCGAGTTGTGAAAAGAAATAAGAAATCAAAATTAGAATATATGTCCCCCTCCTCACAAGATATGTTTATGTACGAATAGCTTAGAAGTTAGAAGTCCAAATTTATTACTTCCTACATATACAAATTATTATTATTTTTTTCTTTTTATTCTTCAACCGGAAAGAAGTTATGTTGCACAAAATAGTAGTGGATTTTAGTGGGCCATGCAAATGTTTTGCTTTATTCACATAAGAAGTTACTTGGCACAAAGGAATGGAATTGGGGGCAATGCAAATTTATTCTTGCGTTGTAAGCAAGTGAAGCCAAGTGAAGTGAAGAGTATTGGATCACATGAAGATAAGCATGAAACTGAAGTTCAAGATAAAGATAAAGCCTTAGAAGCAACGGATCAAGATAGTAAAACAATCTTAACATAATCTCCTTGTAGCAATAGAATACTAAAGACTACGTGTATGATTAGATGTAGATATCTAAACCACTTGTATATCTCATAAGATTATAAATACAGCAACTATAGTACGTATTGTGTAGGCAGCAAATACACCAAACATAAAGATCTTCTTTAGTATTAGAGCTACAAATCGATTAATGTCATTCATCTACAATGTCCACATCCAGCTCCTCTTCCGCAATCATACCTAACCTCCATCATTCTTCCCACATCAAACTTACCCGAGACAACCATCCATTCTGGATGGCGCAAATCGTTCCCACCCTTTAAGCACATGACCTCTTTGGTCATTTTGATGGTTCAATCTCCTGCCCACCCATCTGCTATTCTTTTGGCTATTGGCAACCTTTTGAAAAGTAGTAGGATCTTCACTGCTGATCACAAGAGCATAAAAAACATGTCTTCAAAACCGTACCTAGCTAGTGGCCTGAGAGTGCATCAAGGTTTGTCTGTGGCTATAGTATGATGCTTCTCAACTCCTGAAGTAAAGGTCTTTGTAACTTGATAAGTGTTCTCCGGCACAGGAGTCCTTAGCTCCACCTGCACCATTTGCTTATCACTGCTACTACTTTCTGGCACCTGCTGCTCTTCACCCTGAGTACGCTTTAACATGAAATTTTCATCAAATACCACATCTATAATGATCACCGCCTTGTTTGCCTCAGGATCCCAAAACTTGTAACCCTTAACCCCTTTCCCATATTCAAGAAAGACACACTGTCTAGACTTTGGATCAAGCTTCAATCGTTCTTTACTGGGTATGTGCATATAGGCTGTACAACCAAATACTCTCAAACCAGAGTAATCTACCTCATTACCTGTCCATACCTCCTCTACAACTTTTTCATCTAGTGCTACATTCGGTGACTTGTTCATCAAGTAGCATGTCATACTCATTGCATCTGCCCAGAAAATCTTTGCAAGTCTGGCATTCAACCTTAGACATTGTGCTCTCTCTACAATAGACGTATTCATCATTTCCACCACACCATTTTGTTGTGGTGTCTTACGTACTATGAAATATCTCTTTATACCATGCTTCTCACAAAATTCTCTGAACTTGTCATTTGTGTACTCAATGCCATTATCTGTCCTGAGGCACTTAACCTTCTTCAAAGTCTGGTTCTCCACTTTAGCTTTCCACAACTTGAACTTTGCAAACATCACTGATTTGTGTCGCATGAAGTACACCCAAACCTTTTTGGAGAAATCATCAATAAAGATCACAAAATACATATGTCCTCCATTGGACGCTGTCATAACTAGTCCCCAAACATCAGAATGAACATAATCTAGAACACCCTCTGTTTTGTATGTGGGTTGTCTTGAATTGTACCCGATTCTGCTTCCCAAGAACACAAAACTTACATAAATCAAGATTGCACGTTTTGATACTCTTCAACATTTTTCTCTTAATAAGCTCCAACATGCCCCGCTCACTCATATG
>NC_142494.1:12856318-12938818 GCF_965113065.1 Corylus avellana
AGCTAGATGTCCAAGAACAATAACCTAGCAATTCTGCCTCTCTAAACCAACACAAACACACCCACAAGAGAGAGAGAGAGAGAGATCATGGCAAGAGGAGACAAGGAGTGGAGGAAACTTCCGGTTTTGAAAATCTCTCTTAAGCTACCCAAATTTTTTAAAATTCAGGTTGATGATGTCCATTAGGTGGCTTCATATCATATGGATCACATCACGTGTAGGATGAGCATGTTTGGACCAATCTCATTCTATCTTAGTCTCTCTTAGAATATATTCATGTTTTTAGTTGAAATCTAGTACTGTCGGTTAGGAACTTGAACGTGAGTTGTTGTCATTCCTGGTCCAATGTAGTAGGTATTTCAGTTGAGTCTATGTGTTATTCAAGTTGCAGAATATCAATGAAAAGGCAATCGATTTGTCAAATTGCATCAAAAGTTGTTGGGTTTACATTTGTCAAATTCAGCATCTCAGGGGAATCGTTGTGATGAAGCAAGCAAGTGTGAATATTGCCAACAAAACTGGTTATAGCGCACATAGTGTGATGTTTTTGGTCCCTCACTCGACCGTGAGTTGTTTTCATTTGTGGTAATTTTTTCATTTAATTAATACATTAGTACTTCCTATAAAGTGTGGGCTCAAATTCCACCTCAATGAATGAGACTAATATGTAAAATATTGATTTGAAATGTGAGGTGAATTAAAAAAATAAGAAGGTTATACTAATTTAATATCTTAACAAAAGTAAAATTTAGTATTGTGAAAAGAAATCAGCAATTAAAATTAGAATATACTTTCACCTCCTCAATGGATATGTTTATGTAGCTTACAAGTTAGAAGTTAGAATTTATAACTAACTTTATATACAAGTTATTTATTTCTTTTTCTTCTTCAACTTGACAAAGAAAAATTTAGAACCATGAAAAGAAAGAAGTAATTAATCAAAATTAGAATATTCAATCACCTTGTCACAAGATATGTTTACGTAGTTTACAAGTTAGGAGTTAGAATTTATCACTAACTTCATATATAAGTTATTTCTCTCTTTTCTTTTTCAACTCAACAGAAAAATTTAGAACTATGAAAAGGAAGAAATAATTAATCAAAATTAGAATATTCTTTCACCTCTTCACAAGATACGTTTAGGTAGCTTAGAAGCAGAAACGTGACAAATCATGTATGAGAGTGGAGATGCCCCTTTATTAACTGTTTTAATTTCAAAACGAACCAAAGTAAAGTTATTCCCATATGGTTTTTTTTTTTTTTTTTTTCTTTTTGTTTTATGGGGTAGAAGGCTTTTTTTTAGGGGGGATTAAAGTTGACAAATTTTGACACAACCTATTGATTAATCCTCCTCCTCTACCGTTTTATTTTATGTTGGTTTTGGGGGCACATAGACATTTTTTGGTAATTTAGTAGGAACATTGACACATTTGGTAGTTTGGAGGGAATATAGACAATTTGGTTGTAGTTTGAGGGAATATGTGTACTTTTTCCAAATTATATATATAATTTGATAATTATATATGAAATTATTGAAAGATCTGAAGAAATTCACTATTATATTCAAATACGCAAGAATGATATTTCAAATGATTGAAAGTGACAATTAGATAAAACTAGCATATTAGAGACCCTTTTCCAGCCCGGAGAATGTCTTGATGGAACAAGCGAAAGAAAATGTTGTCAAGTTGTAGCGGCCTATATTCTGATGTTTTTGGTCTTGATCAAGCTAGGAGTCCAATTATATATCATGATATTTCAGTTGAGTCCATGCATGTATTATTCAAGTTGCAAAATGCCAATAAAAGGTCAATTTGTCAAATTGCACGAAAAGTTAACGTGTTGGAGGATTTTATTGTTTCTTAAAGTTGCTACTTATTCAAAAACCTTAAATTTGAAAAAAATGATAATTTTTTATTTATTTATTTAATCAATACTTTCACATTTTACTTACGTATAGACTCAAACTCCGCCTCAATTAATGAAGTCCAAAATGCGAAAATATTCATTGAAAATATGACGTGAAATACAAAAACAGGGTTTAATTCATTGAAAATGATGAATTTAATATCTTAACAAAAGAAAATTTTAGAATTGTGAAAAGAAAAAAAAACAACCAAAATTAGAATATATTTTCATCTCCTCACATGTTTAGGTTGCATACAAGTAAGAAATTAGCTTACTGCATTTACCAATTATTTCTTTCACTTTTTTTTTTTTTTTTTTTTTTCTTGAGTGGGCCATGCAACTCTTTTGCTTTTTGTCTTTTTGTCTCGTTTCTTTTTTTTCTTTTTCTTTTTTCACATGGGAAGTTATTTATCACAAAGGATTGAAATTTGGGCAAAGCAAATCTTTTTCTTTTAAGTCAAAGAGGTGGTATAATATATACCTTAGCACACCTACCTGAAATAGACCCAAATTTGTTCGGATCATATTCATATTATACCAAGCTAGCTTTTATTCATATAATTTTTTTTTTCCATAGTCAAAACTTTAACCTCTCATGTCTGTGTTGAGTGTGTTGATACCATTACAAAAAGCATGAGCAAATTGATTTTGGAGTTATATTGTACAACTAGGTCTCATATATTGAGGAGAAAAATGTTTAGAAATTTAGTTTTCATATATATATTAGAGGGAACAACTAATTCCTTTTCTTGGAAAAAATTCCAAGCAAGAGAATGGTCATCGATTTTTTGCGAGTAGCCAATTTTTTTTTTTTTCAAATTTGGTTGAAAAAATGAATCTATGAAATTAATATTTGTCCTTTGAGCATATGTTTCTGACATAGTGACATGCATTTTAAGAATTATATTGGTTTTAAAAATGCATGTGAGAATCACGTTCTATAAAATGTAACTACATTTATAGCCGCTCATCGTTTTTATTTTATGATATATATCTACATTCATCATCACATAAGTTAAGTTATATTGTCTTTTTTCACATGACCTACTTGAAAAATATATCTTATGTAGATAATTAGCGATTTATAGGCTATGTTGGAAACTGTACGGATAAGATCTTTTTCATTTCAAGTGGAATAGCGAGAGTCAAAATGAAGAGGATCCATTTTATGATTTATGAAATTTCACATATTTAATGGTGTATATGTTGTCGCATAACACTATATACACCATTATATTAAACAAAACAAAATCTTAATACTAATATAGATCATCTCCATTCTACATGATTATTTAAAATTTGAAGTGACATGATATTATGTATACCGTATGACACCATGTGTACCGTTAGATGCAATAAAACAAAATCATGGTAATAGAACATATTCTCTCATTCTATCTTTGTCTCTTTGATTTCAATTAAGTTGAGTTGAGTCCATGAATTTTAGTCGAGTCTAATCCATTATATTTAAGTCATGATTTTAAGTTGAAAGTCCAATATTGTCGGTCATGAACTCCTTTTTATTTTTAGATGAGATGAAACAAGTAGAGATTAACAAGAACAAGAAAAATTATAGCGAAACACAAAAACAAATACAAATGATCTGATCAACAAGTAGAAAATACTATTCTAAAAAGCATTCAAAGAACAAACCATTTTCACAACTCGAGAGAATTGTCTTGATGGAATAAGTGAGTGTGATTTATACTACCAATTGAGAAATCACCACTCATTCCAAAAGTTTTAGCCAATAAAAAGAAGTAAATTTACCAATACTTTAATACTCACTCTCAAGTGCAGGTTCAATTCTCCTTTAATAGGCAAGGCCCAACATGGGGTGGAATATAATTTAACTAAATGGGTATGAACTATGAAGTCAGGGTTTGAACTCATACCTCTAGGTCTAATACCATGTTAAATAACAACTTGTTCTAAAAGCTTAAGCTGATAAGAAGATGTAAATTTAATTATTTACTCAAATATTTTAACACTAATACCAATTAACTTGGTATTTCAGTTGAGTCCATGTGTTGTTAAAGTTGCATAATATCAATGAAAGGAAATCTGTCAAATTGCAACAAAAGCTGTTGCAAAGAGGATTGGTTCCTCAAAGTGGCCAGTTTTATTGCTTATTTATTAGTTATTTTAAGTACTAATAGAATAATATGTACTAATTCATGTCAATTCAGTTCAAGAAATCCATAAAAAGAATGTCATCATCCAATTTCAAGGCCATCCAATAACAAGATATTATTGTTAATCGAAGAAAAGAAGAATAAGCTATTAATTAAATGTATAATCTATTAATGTATGGTCATCAATTTGTTGAAATTAACCCTTGAATTACTGCGCTTTTGAAAAGATTCCTCAAAATTTTAAAAACTCGCAATTTTACCCCATGAACTTTCAATTTGATTTAATTGACCCCCTCCGTTAGATTCAACTGTTAACCTTCAATAGAAATGCCTAAAAGACTAAAATATCCTTCGTTTTGCATTTTTTTATTATAAAAAATAAAAAAAATAAAAAGAGGAAAATGTGGGTCAAGCTAAACCCACGCCCATGCCCCATGTGGGTCAAATTAGGACCCACATTGGGTCTCGGCCAGAGACTCATCGTGGCTTAGGAGACCCATGGCTAGGTCTGGCCACGACCTAGCATAGGTCAAGAGATCCAGCGTGGGTCTATTTATCCATGGTGGGTCTCTGGCCAAGATCCAGAGTAGGTTAGGAGACCCATGCGGGTCTGGACGTGATGCAGGGTGGATCTCTGGCCGCGACCTGCCTGGGTCACCAGGTGACCCAGTGTGGGTCAACTTTTTTTTTAATAATTTTTAATTTAAAATTAAGGGTAAATTTAGAATTTAATAAAAAAGTTAGGAGTATAAAGGTCATTTTATTACTTTTAACGTTTAAAATTTAACGGAGGGGGTCAATTGAATCAAATTGAAAGTTTATGGGGTTAAACTGAGAGTTTTTGAAATTTATGGGGTATTTCATAACGTGGGGTAGTTCAAGGGTGTAAAGTAAAGTATCCTCAATAATTTAAGCTAAAAGAAAATGGTTATTATTTTTTATTTACTTAATACTTTAACTCTCTTTCATGTATAAGTTGAATGAGGTCCAATATATGTGAAATATTCATTTGAAATGTGAGGTATATTACAGAAAAGAAAAAAAAAATTGATGAATTTAATAATAAGCAAATTTAATATTTTATCTTGTGCGGACATGTAAAAATAATAATAATAATAATAATAATAATATTTTAGAAAAAGTAAAATGTAAAACTTCACATTACCCCCCCTAAACTTTCATTACATTTATTATTATCCTTGTAAACTTTAAAAAATCTCAATTTAATTCATCTTTCAATTTTTTATTTTTTATTTTTTTTCAATTTCACCCACCCGGTTTTTAGGAAAAAGAAAAAAATTGCAAGGATTTAGACGTTGGTCAAAATCTAATGGAATTCGCAAAATACCTACACCTGAATCTTAGAAAGGAAAAAAATCTAGTATTAAAAAAAAAAAAAAAGAAGAAGAAGAAGAAGAAGATTGAATTTGCATTTTCTTACAATAGTTGCCACTTTTAGAAGAATTTTCAAGTAAATCACTTGGGCACTAGGATGGAATTAGATTTTCCCCCAATCCGCAAGCTTTGTTCTAGGTGTCAACTTAAAACTTATAATTGCTTTCTAATGATTAACGGTGCAGATACAGATGATGATGATGTGTGGAAACCAAATGACGTTGACACCAGTTTTGGAAATCTGAATCCAAAATGGAGAAACATCCAAGTCCACCAACAAACACTAGATTGGATTGTGTTTGAGAAATAGAACTTTTAAGTTAAAATGTGTTTTTTTGTCGAAAGTTTTATTTTTAAGTTTTTGTCAAAACTGCGTTTTGACAATTTTTAGAGTAAAAAAGTCAAATAAGTACTTTAAAAATGTTTTACCAAATATGTTACATTTTGTTTGGCACAACTTTTTAGGTACTAAAACACTTTTTAAGCTTTCTAATACAATCACAAACAAGCCATTAGCCTAACATAAATGATCCCCAAAAATTAAAGATTAGCGAATCGAATAGCAATTTTAAAATTGCTGGAGATTTAAATAAAGAAAAAAATAGCCAAGTCAATCAACTCTACGACCTTACTATTTAAATCGTATCATCACACTTTCATCAATAGTTGACCATGAATTACATTGGGCTCTTTGCCATCCTACAAGGTTTTAATGACGGTAATTTCATAATTTCATAAGTTTTAATGAGGGTAATTACGTAATTTCATAGGTTTTAATGAGTACAAAATTGGAATAGAAGGCATCAAAATCCCACGTGAGATGCACGTGGGATGATTTCCGTCCAATTAGAAGGAAATTAGTAACGGAGTGTCTGAATTGAAAATTTTTGAAACATTAGGGGGGCTATATTGCCAATTTTTAAACATTGGGGTTCGAATTGAAAAACTCCTGAAACTTCAGGAGGTAAAATGAATTTTCCCCAAACAATAAATAAATATAAGATTGTGCACACCGAATGTAGCCAATTTTCTAGAACCTAATAGAGTCCATGTATTGTTCTAAGTTGCCGAATATCAATGAAAGGCAATCTTTCAAATTGAAACAGAAGTTGTTGTGTAGAGGATTGGTCCCTTGGAGAGGTTCGTTTTATTGCTTATTTATTAGTTAGTCTAAGTAGTAAAAGAATAATATGTAGTAATTGCAGATTTGATGTCGAATTCAGTTCAAGAAATCCATGAAACGAATGTCATCGTCTCATTTCAAGCTATTGCTACTCTAAGAAAAAAAGAAGTGAAAGTCACTATAATTTAACTCGTTGTATTGCATTGACTATAGAATTAACCTATTAATCTATGATCAATCTTCTGAAATATCACTAAGATATAGTATGAACCAATTTGATAATTATCAACATTTCTTACAAACTTTAAAGGCATAATCTTTCCCTCATTATAAACAAACGTCAATCTATCAAAACAAAATGAAAATAAAACTGAGAAATTAAAAGTAGAAGTTGAAGAAAAAAAAATTGAAAGGTGTTAAATCACCAATTATTCAAAAAGTTAAGTTAAGAAGAAATGATAAATTTTTTTATTTAATTAATGTTTTAACACTCTTCTTCATGTGCGTGTTCAAGCCCCACTTGAATGAATGACGTTCAGTATGTGAAATATTCATTTGAAATGTGATGTGAATTGGATAAACAAAAGAATTGCGAAAAGCAATAAGTAATTAAAATTAGAATATACTTTTACCTCTTCACAAGATATGTTTAGGTAGCTTAGAAGTTAGGAATATGAATTTATTACTTCCTGCATATACAAGTTAATTTTTTTTCTTTTTGTTTTTCTTATTCAACTGGAAAGAAGTTACTTTGCACAAACTAGTAGACTTCATTAGGCCATGCAAATCTTATGCTTTATTCACTTGAGAAGTTACTTGGCACAAAGGATTGGAATTGGAACAATGCAAATCGATCATAAATCTATAACAGGTGGCAGAATATATACCTTACCACCTACCATGGTAATCCTCAATAAGACAATTTGCTTGTTGTTTGCATGCAATTGAATGCCAATTGACTTGGTCTTATCCCAAAGGTTAGATAAGTAGTCTAAGTAGAAATCTTTACCAATTTCCCTCCACAACAACACCAAACAACTGCCACCAACCAAACTTATATTTTTGTCATTTCCAATCACAAATCCCAATAACACTAATCCGTTCTCCTTTGTGTGGCCATATAAGAGAGATGGATATTGAGGATTTTCTAGTAGAGAAGTATTATTGGGGTGACATGTACGCAACATGGGTGGAAAATGATGTTTGTAGGACATACCAGAAATTGATATCGGGTACCGCTTTCATATACAGGGGTAGAGACATGTTCTTTCATTTGTCATGCCTTAATGCACCCACCAATTACAAAGCCCTTATGTTACACTTTAGTAGCTGTAGGCATGATCCCTTGATCTTCACAGAAGAATTAAAAAATGATGGCAAAGATGATGTTTTTTGCTTTGGGTGCAAGAAGCTAGTATTGGGTCCAAGATATAAATGCTCCACCTCCCATTGCAACTTAGCACTCCATCAATCTTGTGCTGAGCTGCCTCGCGAGATACAACAACACTCCTTCCATCCAAACCACAACCTTGTTCTTGTGAAGCCAGAGAAAAAACATTGTAATGCTTGCGGTAAAAACTGCAATGCATACCCTTTCTACTATTGCAATAAGTACGATTTCAATCTTGATTTCGAATGTGCTACTTGCATCCAAATTAACAATACTCAAGACTACCAACACTCATTCATTTCCTTCTTAAAGAAGAACCAATTCACTTGTGAAGCTTGTGGTGAGGAAGGCAAGGAGTTAGCCTCCTTATGTAGCATTTGTCAACTCTTGATTCACAACAAATGCGCTCGATTTCCACGCATCATCACTATTACAAAACGTGATCACTCCCTCGCTCTCACATATTCTCTTCGTCAAGTCAAATAGCACAACAATATATTTTGTGACCTCTGCTATCAAAAGGTGAAGACAAAGTATGTAGCCTATTATTGTCAGAAATGCAGTTACGTCGCCCACTTGGCCTGTGCATTTAAATATGAGAAAAATGTACATCTCACGTGGCTACCTGAGGAACCTATTGATTTAGAAACTAATGTTATGGAGGTTGAAGGGGCTGGGCAGATACAACATTTTAGCCATGAACATGATTTAATTATTAGCAATGAGAAGCTCGTGGATGATAAGCCTTGTGATGGTTGTATGGCATTAATCTCCACCTCATTTTACAGTTGTACGCAATGCAACTTTTTTCTCCACAATAGATGTGCTCAACTAAAAAGAGAGAAGAATCACCAACTTCATGAACATCAGCTCACCCTCATCTCGAGGTATCTAGATTTGGTAAATTGTTCTCTTGTGATGCTTGTAAAAGTCTCAACAACAACTTCAGCTGTAGATGTGACATATGCGATTTCAACCTTGACCTTTAATGTTGTTCAATTTCAAAAACCCTAAAATATGAAGGTCACCAACACTCTCTTCCTTGCTACTAATTCTAATAGAAGATGTGATGTTTGTAACAATTCTATCGAGAAACCTGGAGTATTTGTATGCATTAGTTGCGATTTTGCCTTGGGTTTCAAATGTGCAACTCTTCCGCTCAATTCTAGGCACAAATTTGACGATCATCTCCTCAGGCTCACCTACAGTGCTGAAACACATTGTAACTATTGTCTAATTTGCAAAGAAGAAAAATATGCAAAACATTGGTACTATTATTGTGCAGAAAGTGACTTCTCTGCTCATACCCAATGTGTTTTAGGGAAAGATCTGTACATTAAATTTGGAAGAACTTTCACATCCAAAAATTTTCACCAACACCCTCTCACTTATGTCCCAAAGACTAAGTCATCTCCTCCATGTGTTGGTTGTGGTAAAACTTTCAATGGCATAGCCATAAAATGCACTCAATGCAGATTCATTGTCCACCTTTCTTGTATGTCTCAGAAAAATAACTAACAAACTCACCTCGAAGTGATGATTGAAAAAGTAAAAAAACATAGCCTTAGACTCACCCGAGGTATGGAGATTTTGGAGTTTACTACCTATCAGGAAATTTATCTGTCTTGAGAGGTTTGATGATATCTTTAATAAATTATCTAAGTTGAGGAAAATAGAATTTTGTCAAAAACTTGTCAATATGTATTGTATATTGTGCTTATGCATATGGAGTTTGTTGATGCATGATATTAATGAAAATGATGTTTCTCTTAACATGTTTAAGGAGGAGGTTCTCTTGATTGTGAATGTCGATTTACATCTTTGAATACTTGCATCGTCTAACCTAAAAATTTTCTTTATTTATTTATTTATTATTTTTTAAATAGAATTCTAGTCTTTATGTTATGCTCATGCTCATTTCTTAAACCCTAAGCTAAAGTTTTTCTTAATTGTTTTTTTTTTAAAAAAAATAAAAAAATAAATAGAATTCCAGTCTTTATGTTATGCTCATTTCTATTTGTGACATAACAAGATTTTTTCTGCATCATACGATTAAAAAAAAAAAAAAAAAGTTGGACTATTGGATACTAGGGGTGAAAAGGCGTTTATAGTTAGCGGTTATTAGCAAAAATCGCAAATTGTAACCGTCTAGGTGGTTAGTTAAATTCACTAACCGCCTAGGTGGTTAGTAAAATGCACTAATCGCCTTCGCTAACTACTTAGGCGGTTAATCGCCTAGACAGTTAACTAGCGGTTAGTAGTTAATAACCTAATAAATGTTAATCACTTTTTAACAGAAAAAATTTTAAAATTTTTTTTAAAAAAAAAATCAAATTGATATCGTTTCTATAGTAATACGATAATACCATGATACGACATTGTTTCATAGATATATGCGGTTAGTGGTTAGTGCGGTTAATAACCACCCACCTTTTCACCCCTATTGGATATAAAGCCAAAGACGCCCTTGTACTGTAAAAGACTAGGATTCCTTATTATAATTCAACAATCATTATGAATAGTTACTAATTTTGACCAAGTGTTTAAAAAACGAAACCAACCATGCATGCATTTGCTTAGATAAGTCAACGTTGACTAGAGTTTCACCCGTTAACAATGTGAGTTTAGTAAAGTCTAACTATCAAAGAAAGATGAGTCGCACTTCCAATAGAGAAATCTCATCTTAAGAAAATCATCATAAAACTTAAATACTTTTGTTGATTAAAATAAACTTGATTATATATATATATAGGCAACAATCTCTTATATTTAAACTTAACTACTATATAAATGATTAATAATTCAATCGCACAAATTTAAATAATAAGATAATAAAGATAAACTTTTCATTTAGCTCCAAGATGTATGTCACTAGTCATTTGGAATGCTTTGAATGGGCAAATATTTGTCGAACTAAGATGAGAAAACGACAAGTTTTGAATGGGCAAGTATTTGCAAGGAGAAAGTGGTGGCCACTGGCCCATTGTGATGAGGATCGAGATCGAGCTTAGCAATTTGACTGGTGGGTTTAGAGGGGCCATAAATAATGGGCTTGTGCTTAATTGGAAGCTGCTTAAGAATTGCGGTACGCTGAAGAAGAAGTCGCCAAACTAAGATGGGTTTGGAAGAAGAAGAACAAGAACAAGAACTGGAACAGTTGTGCATTAAGGGAAGTGCTTTCTCTTATACTTCATCTTATACATCAAGAAAAAAACCTAAAGCCACTGTCGGAGACATTGGAAAGGTGGGTGCATGTAGAGTTATGCTACAAGTCACTCTTATGTCATTCTTGTGTCTCTCTAAGAATGAGGTGACTTCTAAAATCACAATAGACATTATGATTGATCATAATTGAATTTTGATTAAATAGTAATTTTAAAAGCCACCTCACTTATCGAGTGACACAAGAGGGATTGATCAAATCAATTTCAAATGCCAAAGGAGACCATTCCCGTGGTAGCCATTTTTGTTCCCATCCAGCAGCCCACCATGATAGCTGTGAAAGCACCAAAAGAATAATAATAATATCAAGTGAGAAATACAGAAATAATATATTAGAGAGGAGGGAAAGGAGTAATGTTATAGACCGCCCTTTTATGTTTTAAAAATAAAATAAAAGTGTGATTTTTAGTATTTCGAAAAAAAAAAAGAAAAAAAAATAATGTTATATATTACACCTTTATTGAACTTTTATTCTTCTATGTTGATATATGAAGGTTTAATAGCCTTTGATTGTTTTTTTTTTTTTTTAATCCAATAATTATTAGACCTTGTCACATCAATAAAATAAAATAAAAAATAAATGTGAACCGTATATCATTATTTTTTTGTTTTACTTAATCTAATCTCAATATTTTCCCTTTATGTTATATTTTTTAGAACTTTTTTTTGAATGTCAAGTCCAACTGTCCAAGTGTGGGCCTTTTGCTTTTGATGTAAGGAAATATTTTGTAACAAATTTCATGAAAAGAAAATGAGAATGCATAATACCTCTTTGTGTTTTTACTTTAATGTTCCACTGTAAGTACCACCTTAATAATTCTTCATTTAAATTGGGTTGGATGGACTTCCTCCAATCTAGTCTATAAAAATGCAATGTATCCATTTTGCAGGTGAGAAACACATGCTTTTGAAATAGTAAGGACAAAGTTGGAAAAGACGCATTTTGTTTTAATAAAATTTCTTTCAACTGTGTCCGTACTATTTTAAAAAACATGTGCTTCAAAGAGTTTGTTTGGGATTATGATAGAAAATAGAACTTTTGGATATAGAGCTTTTTTCAAAACTACTACTACTGAAAAGCTATTTACGTGTTTGGTAAGTGCTTTTTTTATTTATTGATGTTTAGTAACAAAACTAAAAAAATGTTTTTAGTTACAAAAATGTCAATATAGGACATGTAATGTTCTTTTTTCTTCTTTTTTTTCATTTTAGAAAATGGTTAATGTTTACTTCTTTTTTTATTATTGTTTTGTAATGGTTCATGTAACAAAACATCAATATTTTCTTTCTTTTGTACTTATATGTAATAATAAGTTATATCCATCATTTTCTTTATTTCTTTTTTGGGTAAAGTCCTCTTAACCCCCTCAAACCACCACCCCAATGACAATCACCCCCCCCAAACTATCAATTGCGACAATTTACTCCCCAAACTTCCAAAACAATGACAATATGTCCACAATGTTAACAAAATGATGAAATTATCGTTACTAAAATAAAAAATAATAATAATAAAGTTTATAAAAAAAATAAAAAAAAAATAAAAAATAAAAAAACAAAACATGGGTGCAAGACCAACCCTAGATGGAGGTCGGACCACCCCTAGGTAACTGGGGATGGTCCGGCCACCCACCAGGGGTTGGATCAGCCAACCCTGACACTTGCTTGCTCTCCTCGTCCACCTCTGACACCTTCCTCCCTGCTTGTTCTTGTCTTTGTGTTTGAGTTCCGATCTGTTCTTTCCCTTCTTCTTCTTCTTCTTCTTCTTCCACCCTACCCAAAAGAAAGAATTTACGAAAGTTGGGAAAATTCATATTGATTTGATGCAGCTTAGCAACAAGTTCTTACCTTTTTAGACAAAAAGGAGGCCTTCCTGGTATTGTTATTTTGGTTTGCCTCAAAAGATTTATAAGGATCCAAGTTTTGTGCTCAGAACCATCTAATCTTCCATCGAATTGATTGATGGCAATTACAATTCCTTTGAGGGAGTACTCTATTGCAGGCCACACTTTGATTAGCTGTTCAAAAGAACTACGCATTTTGTCTGCGAAAATCGCATCATCAAACGTACTCTAACTCTGCTTGGTTGCTCCATCTAACTTCTTTCTGTGTCAAACCATTTTTAGGCTCTTTGCTACCCCTCCACGTTAGTCATGATCATCGATATCCCTCCCTCCATCGCCGCCACCGCCGAGTTCGTCGTCCCCAGATCGATCCCCACCACCTTCTCATTCACTACCCTCACCAGCCCAACCCTAGCCTTCGTTCTGAGTCTCAGATATGACGCCGCTTTGCCGAATCTCTCTCCTTGAAGAAGAACGCTCTCGAGGACGACAAGAGATTTCGGTGAAAGGGATTACTCCGGAAAGATGCAGTAGTGCCGAGGCCATGAATTTGGGCAATGGAGGAGGACGCCATTTGGGTGAATTGCTGGCGGTAAATTAGGAATTGGTTTAGGGCCAAGCCACCCCTATTATATTCAGTGTTGGCCGATCCACCCTCTAGGGGTGGCTCAGCTATCCCATGCACCTGGGGGGCTGCAGAGGTGCAAAGCCACCCCTTGCCACCCATGGGGTGGTTTGAAAGAACCACCTCTATTCTTTTCTTTTTTCAAATTTTTAGGGGTATTTTTGTCTTCTTAAAAATTTTATAGGGGTAATTTCATTATTTTTCTAGCATTAGGGTACATTGTCATTGTTTTGGTAGTGTAGGGGGTAAATTGTCACAATTGATAGTTTGGGGGAAAAGGTGGGGGGAGATTATCATTACGGTGGTAGTTTGAGGGGGTTAAGAGGACTTTACCATTCTTTTTTTGTACTTATTTTGAACAAAAAGTCATAACAAGTATAGTTTCTAAGCTATATATAAACTTTAAATACAAAACTATAATAATAGTAAAAAACAAATAAAGAAACATGAATGTGCAATAATAAACACACTTATATCACTAAAATAAGAACATATAATTTGTCAAAAGTAGAATCACAACATTTTAAAGTATTTAATACATAAAAAATAACAAAATTCAAGGAGATCCTTACAATATTTTAAATAGTTTATAACAAAATAGCATAACAAAAAAAAAAAAAAAAAGGAGAACAACATCAACGGGTCATAAGTAGATTAGTAATATAATCATGCTCAATATTCATAAAATTTTCAGTGGATGTCTCCGATTGTTGCATGCTTGACTCATCTTGTGCTTTGTTATCGCCTATACTTTTAGTAAGTAGTGAATCCTCATTAGTCATCATCATCATATGGTTGGAACTCAACATCTTTTACTGCATGCTTCCTAATGAAGTTATGAAGTGTCATACAAGCCACCACGATTTTCACTTGTTTTTCATAAGGAAAATTCAGCATGCTATGCAATTCCATTTTTTTTCCAAACTCCAAATATTCTTTCAATAGTGCATCTAAGTGATGAATGTGCATGATTCCATACCCCTCGATTGGCTTCCGCAACGAAAGTCTGGTAGATGATATTGTTCCCCTTGTATGGTCTCATGTATCAGGGTGTCAATACGCTAACCGTAACTGCCTTAGCGGTTAGTAAATTTCACTAACCAATAACTAACGCCGGTTAGCGGTTGGTGAAATAGGTAACCGCTGCTAACCGCTTTTTCAAAATTGACCTTTTTAAGCTTTTTTTTGGCCTTTTTGGGCTTTTTTATTACTGTAGCATTTTTTACTCTCATTTGTTTTTTGTATTTTTAGTGTCTTCTTAGGCCTAATTGCTATAAAAAGAGCCCATATTGAAAAATCAAAAATATTTGACCCCAAATTTACATTTACTTGTACTTTAAAAAAAAAAATGCCTTAAATACTACATCATAACCGGTTAACTTTTTTTTAAAAGAAAAAAAGAAAAAAACCTGCACAACATATTAAAAAAAAAAAAAAAAATCAACACAGCATATAAAAAAAGTTCAACACAACATATAAAAGAAGTTAAAATAAAACATATGATATATATGATTATATGTCATATTATATATGATTATATGTATTATTTGTTATTATATAATCATATGATTTAATGATCAATTCATCATATGATATAATCATATCAATTATAGTGATAATATTACTAAAATTAGAATGATGATACATTAATACTTCAATTGTGTTTATAAGTAATATATTGTTTAATCCAATGTCAATTACTTAATTTGATATTATACGAATCACATTATCATTGTACATTAATAATATGATTCACTTGAATAAAGTATTTAAATTATCATTGAATCATATGATTAAGTATTGATATTATACATTTATATTATTCATATGCATATATGTCTAATTATAATTTATAACATATATAGACTTATAAGTTTATAACATACATTGGAACTAAGTCTCTAGGTACTTAATTGTTGTATTAGAATGAATTGGTATGCTTATGACTTATGCTATATTATATATTTATAATTTGTTATTATATAATCATATAAATTAGAATGATAATACATTAATATTTCAATTGTAGTTATAAGTATCACATTATTGAATCTAATGCCAATTACTTAATTTGATATTATACGAATCATATTATCATTGTACATTAATAACATGATTAACTTGAATAAAGTATTTGAATTGTCATTAAATCATATGATTAAGTATTGATCTTATACATTTATATTATTCATATGCATATATGTATAATTATAATTTATAATATATATATATATATATATATATAGACTAATAAGTTTATGACATACATTGAAACTAAGTCTTTAGATACTTAATTGTTGTATTAGTGTGAAATGGTATTCTTATGAGTTATGTCATATTATATATGTATAATTTGTTATTATATAATCAAATGATTTAATGATCAATTGATCATGTGATATAATCATATAAATTATAGTGATAATATATTAATACTCAAATTGTGATTTAATGATCAAGTGATTATGTTATATGTATAAATATTATCAATATTATAATTATAAAAATATATTATATAAAAAGGCGGTTAGCGGTTAGCGCTTACGGTTAGTAAACCCAATAACCTCTAACTGCTAACCTCTAGGCGGTTATAGCGGTTAGATGGTTAGTAGTTAATACGATTAAGCGATTAAGCGGTTATAACGGTTAGCGGTTAGCGGGCAGTTTCTAACCGCCCGCATTGACACCCCTACTCATGTATCCCTTCATATGAGGATATCCTGTGTCTACTAAGTAATATTTGCCTGCAGAATAACGGTCATAAAAAATATTGAAAAGTATTTTTTCATGTATAATTCATAATTGTTATTTTTATTAAATACAAACCTCTAGGCGGGAGTGGAAATTGCAATTCTTCCTTTCAAATAGCCTCCAAAAAAAAGGTGTTTCATGTGCAGTACATTCCCATCCAGCCCAAACAAAGGTGAAACACATATGAAAATCACAAACAACTATAACATTCTGAGTAGGAGTCCATTTTCGATCAATATATGGTATTTGTTTTGATGGAGAAAGTTTAATTGGCACATGGGTTCCATCAATGGCTCCAATACAATCTTTGAAGTATGCACAATACCGCTCATAATCACAAATTTTGCTTAGAACATCTCTAAATTTCCTATCAATAGGATTAATAATGTCAATCGCCATTCTTGAAACAGCCATTAAAACATGAGTAAAATGTCTACTAATTGTTTTCCCTGAATGTTGAAACCTTGCAAAAAATAGGAAATAACAAAGTAGTTTTAACAAAATACTTTCATTCAAAAGATTATTAGAGGATTACATTTACAAATTTTTTTATCTTAAAGACTCTCGGTCGAGCCCCATTCCTTCAAAGAGTCATTATCATCTGAATGCTCTTCAGGTTGTGGGTGCTCTTTAGCTTCTAGGTGTCCCTCAACCTCGGACCCAGCAAAAGGATTGTAGCCAAAAAATGTGATCCCCTATCAATCTGGCATTTCCTTCTGACCGATGCTAGCAACTTCTTGAATTGCCTCTTCAACAAGAGGAATATCTTCAGCATTAACAGTGTCGAGGTTGATGAGATTTGAAGGATCTTTGGCCTAAGCTTGGAAAGTTTCAAAGCCTATAATAAAACATTCGCCCCAGCTTGAGTCTCAGACCCAGGAAGCAAAGGATAGCTGCTTGTAGAAGCTCTGAGCTTTCTCCTTATATTTGCACACTTGCTCTTTTGCTCGGCAGAACTTCCCTTTGAAGCTTGAAGTCCTCTCCTCAGCAACCTTCTACTTCTCCTCAGTAGTCTTCAATTCTCCTCAGCAGACTCAGCTCTTGCACATTGAACCGAGGCTTCCTTTTGTGCTTCGTGAAGTTCCTCGGAAATAGAGTTAATCCGAGCTTCAAAAGCTTTGCATTGGAGTTTGTTAGATATTTGTGTCTCAATATCTAATTATTTGATTGACTTAATTCGGTGATCAAAACCATGGTAAGTTGTGTTATTCATTTGTGAATGTTTTATAACACTTACTACAGTGGCTACTGTCCATAGGTGCATTCACTGATGTAGTACGCTTAGAATCTGATCTCTACCGTTCACATTAAAGATTCATGTGTTGTGAGCATCTCTATAAAGTTTCAACTCAATCGGACCACAAAAACCTATCCATTCGAGCTGTTAATGAAAGCCCTACGGAATTTCCAATTTCAAGAAAGTTCTGAAAGTAGTGTTGGGGAGGTTAGTGGTGACTGATCGAAGCCCAATCAAAAATCGATCGATCACTCGGTTTAAAGAAAAGAATTTATGAAGAGGGCAGTGGTGACCAATCGATGACCTATCGAAGACCAATCGATCGGTGGCTATGTGAAGAATTTCCTGAAAGTGGTCAGTGTTGACCGATCAATCCCCGATCGAAAACTGATTGAATGGTGGTGGCCTGCAATGCACGATTCCCCCGCCTAACAGCATCTTTTAGTGGAACTTGCCTGCCACTAGTGGAGCACGCCTTTTGATGCGGCATTGGTCCCTGACACACTTGCAGATGCCCTGACACGCCCCAGTATGCATGAAGATGCTTTGACACGCACGTAGTGCGTTCTGTGCACTGACTGAACAAAGACCAATCGATCGGTCACCTGTCAGACAGCTTTTTACTTTGTTTATTCAATGATGTCTTGTCCTAGTCCTTTGTGACTATTTAAGTGAGTACTACTGAGATTATGAGCTCACCTTGAGAGAAAAGCTCAAGAGCTTTGGTATGTTTCTTTGACGTGCTATGAGAGACTTTGTCATGTGCCTTAGAGCCACAACTCTCTTGGAGTAATTGCTATTGTGAGATAGCAAGTGTTGTTTGTATGTTGATAGTTTGTATTGTGTAATTTACTTTGGAGAAGAAGAACCTATCGGAATGGTTCGGTGAAGGAGTATCACTTGAGGAGGATTGTGAGCTAGGAAAACGAGTTTGAGGCTTGTCAATTCTTACAGAGCCAAGAATGTACAAAGGGTTGTAAGTGTCTCGTGTCTGTAATCTCTTGATAATTTGTCTAATAGTGATACTTTTGGGTTAGCTACCCTGAAGTGGTTTTTCCTTGAAGAGGTTCTTCTTGGTTTCCACTTCGTCACCCAAAATACTTATGTTCATGCTTTATCACTTTACATGTTTTTGGTGATTGTTGTTGTTGCATGTGTTTAATTTTCATTCCACATTATTTGTTAGCAACACAAATTCAACCTCCCTTCTAGGTGTATTTGAGAGTCTTAACCTATTTTCAGAGCTTAGCCTCGGCATGCTTCGCCTTGATTTGACCAGTTTTATCTTCAAGGGCTGAATAGTTTGTCAGCAGCCTCTTGGATCTTGCTTGAGCAGCAGGAAGCTCAATTTCTAGATCTCGGATTCAAGACTATGCCTCAGTGTTATCTTTAGAAGCTCAAGCAGACTAAGATTCCAACAATACTATTCATTCTCCTGAAAGTAGAAACTTATTGTCTTATTGAGTTGACAACTCTCGCAACCAAGTGACTTTAGCCTTAGAGTCTTCAAGTCTCTTCTTTAAAGCTTTAGTGTCCGAAGTAGAGTTTTCAGTAGACTTTTTGAAGCTGAGGTAGCAGTAAAAGCTCTTCATGGATCCCTGCAAAGAGATAATGTGTTAAGTCTAAAGATTAAAGAAGAAGAAATCAGAAGACTGAGAGACACTTACATAGAGCTGATGGTAACATCTGCTCCATCACTTCTTTCGGAGGCTGTGTGCTACCACCTGCCGAGCGATTTGCTGGGATCTAACCAATGAGGGTGCTAAAAAGGGTTACCTAGCCAATCTTCGCCCAGTAGAGAAAGGTGTATGATTCTCTAAAGAACCATCTACCCGTGAAGTCCTAACAATGTTATGTATTTCAAAGCAGACCGGGTTATTCCTAGGTAGTTGGGTAGGCTTTTCACTATTAATCGGTTCCCCACTAGCCTAACGATCGGCTTGCTCATTTTCTTCAGCCTCGTCAACTACAGAAGTAGGCCCAGTGGCCGCAGGCTCAGTGGCCACAGGCTCGGGTTGAGTTCACCACAACTGGCATCGGGAATTCACAGATGGAGCTCTTGACTCGGTCTGCTCTGGGACCACCATAGCAATAGGCTCTATTATCGGCGCCTTAGCAGTAAGATCCTTGAGAATGCGTTCCATATCCGGGAAGCTCCTTGTGTCATAATCAGAAGCTGACAAGTGCACAACTTCTATAGGGTCAGCTGAAAGGGGCACAACAAAGAGCGGCACAATTGCAAGTGGCCCAGACGAAAGAGGGTCAGTTTCCAATGGCATGATGGTCAATGGCCTAGAAGGTTTGCCCTTACAAAGAGCATCCCAAATTTTCAAACTCTTGGCCAATAGCATCCTGGCACCAACCAAGACATTAGTAAACGCTCTGATGATTGGAGCAGGCATTGTAGGAGCAGTTATCTCTGCTCCCGAACCAGCTTCAAGCCTATCTGCTCTTAAGCCATCTTTAGGATTCTCTACTTCTAAACCAGCTTTAGGCCTCTCTGCTCCTGAGTCAACCTCAAGCCTCTCTGCCTCCAAGCAAACTTCAGGCCTTGTTGTTCTCGAGCTAGCCTCGGTACTCTCTGTTTTCTTCCTCTTCAAAGGAGGAACGTCAGTGTCTTCAGGCTCATCTATGAGCCTCAAAGAAGTCTTAGCAGGGGCTTGAGGTTTGGCTGCTATATGGATTCTCGGAAGAGCGTCACCAGCTTTCCTCTTGCCTTTATCTTTGACCAATTTTTGAGAAGGCTCACCAATATTGCCTCGATCTGATGTAGGACATGTGTGTCCCCACTCCAAGAATAAATAGTTTAGTTTATTTTTATTTTATAATCATTTCCCCACTAGGAGTATATTTACTTTTCCTATTAGAATTATGTTTACTTTCCTACTAAAATTAGATTTACCTTTGCTACTAGAAGTAGGTTTTTTTTTTTTTTTTCCAAGGTTTTCTCTTCTATAAATAGACTAGCTTATTATGTAAAACTCAATCAATTGAAGTATTATCAAATCAGAGAATTCTCTCTCAAATACTCTGCGGAGTTTTATTTTTCTTTTAGCCAGTAGGCTTGTTTTATCTTTTGGGTAGAAGACGAAGACACTTCTCCTTGCAGAATCAAAGATGCTGCTTTTTTATTAGTTACCATAGTCTTCCGCTACGTCAGTTGGTATCAGAGCAGGCTTTATCCTGATCATGGTCAATCAGCGCAATGGTGACAAACTTCTCCAACAACGCAGCTTATAGGGGAGGGGCTTTTTCAAGAGTCAAATTCACGGGGTATCCGAGCCGGCGTTATCTGGATTCGATGGCCAACTTATACTACAACAACAACTTCTATAACGACATCGTTCGTGAGAGAGATGTTGTTTCAATATCCGACTACCAGCAATACATCAAGCGATCAGAGGCTCATTTGAAAGCCGAATTCCATGAGCTCCGGCAGACGGCCCAGATGATGCAACAGGAGATGCGCCAATTGTGCAAGTTGTTTGAACGTAGGCAGATGCATGCCCATTGAAATCACAGAGACACCTGAGAGTACCGGATGAATATCGATCTCCCTTCATTCGATGGTTACCTTCACATTGAAGATTACCTTGACTAGATAATGGAGGTAGAAAGATTCTTTGAGTACATGTGTATTCCAGAAGAAATGATGGTGAAGTTGGTAGCTTATAAGCTCAAAGGTGGAGCATCTGCTTGGTGGGAATGGTTGAAGCTCTCTCGATCCAGGGAAGGGAAAAGACCCGTGACATCTTGGCATAAGATGAAGCGGTTACTCAAAGCCCGGTTCCTACCACCAGATGACTATGGGATCCGAAGGGAACCCGTTCGGTATCCTTATGTTGACCGATTCCATGATGATGACGTAAGCCACTTTCGTCATGTCCATAATCATCTTCATAACTCCCCAAATAGGCCCTTCGCCTATGAAGAGAATTTTAATTATGGTGAAGAATTTGTGAGAGATGTTAAGTTGGTTGGAGAAGTGGAGTTGCCATCAGAAAAAACATATGTGCAACCATTATCATTGATTCCAACGACTACATCTATGGAGGAACAGCTGTCGCCTCCTCCACCACAAGTGCAACTTCCTCCACCACAAATGCAACCTCCTCCACCACAGGTGCAACTCATCACGATCACCACAAAAATTGGCGATCCTTTGGAAGATAACGGTGAAGTTGAAGATGACGGCCATGAAGAAATCGTTGGGGGAATTTTTATGGAAAAGGACGAAAAGGAGAAAACGTGTCTTAGTGAAATCTATGTAGATTTCTCCAAATATATTTATATGGAGGAGCTGTGCGTGCCATGTCCCAAAGAAACTCGAGTACGAGTTTTTTTCAAGTGGGGGTGTCTGATGTAGGACGATATTTACCTTTATTTTTGGTAAAAAATAAAATAAAGAAAATATCAAAAATGATATTGTAGAAGCGCCGGTTGATCAAAATATTACTCGTTATCAGACAATGGAAGTAGAAAAGGAAAGATTGTCACGATTCCCGTTGATTGTCAATTTTATATTAGGATTTTATTTTATTTTATTAGAACTTTATTTCATTTCCTTAATAGGGTTAGATTTGCTTTAATCATTTTCCTTTCCTTATTAGGGTTAGGTTTACTATTACTACTAGGATTATGTTTACTATTAGGATTAGATTTACTTTCCTACTAAGATTAGATTTACTTTATCTACTAGAAGTATGTTTACTTTCTCTACAAGTATTTTTCTTCTATAAATAGGCAAGCTTATTATGTAAAACTGGAAAAAAAAAAATTAATTAAATTATTATCAAATCAGAGAATTTTCTCTCAAATACTCTGTGGAGTTTTATTTTTTCTTGTATCCTGCGAGCTTGTTTTATCTTTTTGGGTAGAAGATGAAGACGCTTCTCCTTGCAGAATCAAAGACACTGCTCTTTGATTAGTTACCTTAGTCTTCTGCTACTGATGTAGGACATGTGTGTCCCCACCCTAAGAATAAATAGTTTAATTTAGTTTATTTTTATTTTACAGAGAATTCTCTCTCAAATACTCTGCTGAGTTTTATTTTTCTTTTAGCCTACGGCCTTGTTTTATCTTTTGGGTAGAAGACAAAGACGCTTCTTCTTGCAGAATCAAAGACGCTGCTCTTTGATTAGTTACCTTAGTCTTCAGCTACGTCAGTTGGTATCAGAGCAAACTTTATCCTGATCATGGCTAATCAGCGCAACGGTGACAATCCCCTTAACGACGCCGCTCGTGACAGGGAAGCTCTTTTGAGACCTGAATTTCAAGAGTTCCAGCAGACAATGCAGCAGGAGTTACGCCAGTTGTGAGAGATGATGGAGCGCATGCACATGGGTCCTATTCGTAATCACAGGGACAATCTAGCCCATGATGACGATGGGATCCGAGTGAGGCCTATTCCTCACCAACGACCTGCACCCATACCACCGGCCTATGACGATCTTAGTGACAATGAAGACTTCGTTGAAGGAGTGTTCGGATAGGACATTGGGGTAGATCAAAGGGATAGATTACATAGGGGCGCCGGTCGTGGCGGCGCAGGATTCAGAGGCTATGAATGCGGTGGCGCTAGCCATATGGGGAATGTCTATGAAGGCGCTGGCTACCGAGATGCTTATAGAGAGCAACCCTGATGTCAGGATTACAATAGGGAGGAATCCCACGAATATCGAATGAAGATTGATCTCCCATCATTCAACATTCATCTTTACATCGAAGATTTCTTAGATTAGGTGATGGAGGTATAGAGGTTCTTTGATTACATGAGTATTCGCGAGGATCGCAAGGTGAAGTTAATGGCATACAAGTTCAAGGGAGGAGCTTCTGCTTAGTGGGAAAAATTACAGATTTCCCGAGCCCGACAAGGGAAGGGACTTGTAACTTCATGGTTGAAGATGAAGCGGCTACTCAAAGCACGGTTTTTACCACCAGACTTTGAGCAACGACTATTCCAACAATACCAAGAGTGTCGTCAAGATGGTCGAACCATCCAAGCATATGTCGATGATTTCTATTGCCTATCTGCCTAACATGATCTCATGGAGACAGAGGATCAACAAGTTGCAAGGTTTATTGGTTGACTACGTGTGGCAATACAAGATAAGGTTTCTATGAATCCTATCTTTACTTTGAACGAGGCAATTAGTTTGGCAACCCGAGCAGAGAAGCAACTGGAGAGGCTTAGAGCACCAACCTAGGAGCAAAACCCGAGCGATTCGATGAGACCAACACAGGGTCGGGGAAAACAACCTCTAGTCCCGACAATCACACCAAGTCAACCAGTGACTTCCATGGGAGAAGGAGCCAGCAGCAGTTTAAACACCCAGAGACAACCAGCCAACAATCTGTATGCACTGCCCGGTCTAGACAAGTGTTTCAAATGCAACCAACCGGGACATAGGTCACATCAATGTCCTCGGAAGGCAGATGGTAAACTTGATCGAACCCGAGCTAGAGGAAGGGTTCGAGAATGGAGATATTGATACACCCGAGTATGAGGAAGAGGAGTTGGCTGACGCTGATGAGGGAATCCCACTTTCCTGATCCTTAGTAATTCAACGTTTACTCTTGACCCCAAGGCAAGATGATCAATCTTAAAGGCACAAGATTTTTCGTACTCGCTGCACAGTCAACAAGAGGGAATGTGATGTTATTATTGATGGTGGTAGCAGGGAGAACGTAGTGTCTAAGGAGATGGTTTCAAAGTTGGGTTTGAAAACTGAGAAGCACCCACCCCCATATAAGATCAGATGGATCAAGCGGGGAACCGAGATATTAGTAACCGAGAGATGTTGTTTCACATTTTCGATCGGTACACATTACTTGAATTCTATTTTGTGTGATGCTGTGGAGATGGATGCATGCCACTTTATCCTGAGAAGACCGTGGTAGTTTGACGTGGATGCCCAGCAATAGGGAAGAGCCAACGTCTACACTATCTTTTGGGATGGTCGGAAGATAACATTTCGACCCTTATAAGAAGTCAAAAATTCTACTCATTCCAAGGGAATGCCGGTCCTCCTATCCACTAGATCAAAATTTATAGAAGAAGTTAAGGAGGCCCAAGACATCATAGCATTAGTGACCGAGGGAACCCCGGGCTCTGTCTCACAAAAAGTTCCCGAGATAATGCGACGGATGTTAGAAGAATTCCAAGACATCATGCCTGAAGAGATGCCCAAAGGACTGCCACCCATGAGAGATATCCAACACTATATTGACTTAGTGCCGGGAGCAAGTCTCCCAAACTTGCCACATTATCGAATGAGCCCAAAGGAGAATGCTATTTTGCAAGAGCAGGTAGAGGGGTTAATTCGGAAGGGACACTTGCGAGAGAGTATAAGTCCATGCCTAGTACCAGCCCTACTTGTACGAAAGAAAGATGTGAGTTGGCAAATGTGCGTGGATAGCCAGGCAATAAACAAGATCACGGTCAAGTATCGGTTTCCTATTCCCCGAATAGGTGACATGTTTGATATGCTATCTGGGGCTAAGATTTTTTTGAAGATTGACTTGAGGAGTGGATATCACCAAATCCGAATACGATGGAGAGATGAATGGAAAACTGCGTTCAAGACTAAAGAGGGGCTTTACGAGTGGATGGTGATGCCTTTCGGCCTTTCGAATGCACCAAGCACTTTCATACAACTCATGAATCAAGTACTGAAACCTTTTATTGGAAAATTTGTCGTTGTTTATTTCGATGATATTCTTATCTATAGTTGCAACCCGGTGGATCACATGGATTACGTGAGGAAGTGTTGGAGGTCCTCTGTGAAAATAAGTTATTTATCAACTCAAAGAAGTGTAGTTTCATGATGGATCAGTTACTCTTTCTCAGATTTGTAGTTGGTCCCGATGGAATCTGAGTGGATGAAGAGAAGGTGAGAGCAATCCGAGAATGGCCCACGCCCACGTCAGTGGGAGAAGTAAGAAGTTTCCATGGGTTAGCAACTTTCTATAGAAGGTTTGTTCGGAATTTCAGCAGTATCGTAGTACCGATCACCAAGTGTATGAAGAAAGAAAAATTCAACTGGGGTGATGAAGCCGAGCAAAGTTTCTCAATCATCAAAGAAAAGCTATGCACAGCACCTGTACGTGCCTTACCTGACTTTAACAAGTTGCTTGAAGTTGAATGTGATGCATCAATCGTCGGGATAGGAGCTGTGTTATCTCAAGAAGGGAAGCCTGTAGAATTTTTTAGTGAAAAGCTCGGAGAGGCAAGACAGAAGTGGTCAACATATGAGTTGGAGCTTTATGCTGTCTTGAGAGCCCTCAAGGTGTGGGAGCACTACCTGATCCAACGAGAGTTTGTCCTCTATACCGAACATCAAGCATTAAAGTTCATCAATAGTCAAAAGAATTTGAATTGGATGCATGCTCGGTGGGTTTCTTAAATCCAATGGTTCACTTTTTCTCTCTAGCATAAGTTGGGAAAACTGAATTGTGTAGCTGACACTTTGAGCCGCCGAGCTACCCTGCTGATCACCATGAAAGCTGAAGTGGTTGGATTCGAGTGCCTAAAGGAATTATATGAGGAAGATGAAGATTTTGGTGAAACCTAGAAACGTTGCAAGGAGGGGAAACCAATTTCTGAGATACTTATTTAGGACGGGTATTTATTTCGTGGGAATCGGCTGTGCATTCCAAGGAGTTCTTTACGGGAACAAATAATTAGAGAATTACATGCTGGAGGTTTGGGTGGTCATCTAGGAAGAAACAAGACCATTGCTTTGGTAGAGGAGCAATATTACTAGCCGCAACTGAAGAAAGAAGTAGGTAATTTTGTCCGACGATGCCAGACTTGTTAGGTCGCCAAGGGGAAAACCCAAAATATGGGATTATACATGCCTCTACCAATACCGAAAGCACTGTGGGAAGATGTATCCATAGATTTTGTATTGGGTCTCCCGAGAACCCAATGAGGAGTAGATTCTATAATGGTAATTGTGGATAGATTTTCCAACATGGCTCACTTTGTTGCTTGCAAGAAAACATCTGATGCTGTTCAAGTGGCCAATCTATTCTTCCGAGTGGTGGTTCAATTGCATGGAGACCCAAAGTCCATCACTTCTAACCGAGACACCAAGTTCTTGTCTCACTTTTGGCAAACATTATGGAGGCGGTTCGACACAGCATTGAACTTTGGTAGCATGAGGCATCTGTAGATGAACGGGCAAACAGAAGTTGTTAATCGACCTCTAGGTAATTTACTTCAATGTATTGTAGGTGACAAACTGAAGTAGTGGGACTAGCTTTAGCTCAGGCTGAGTTTGCCTACAATAACATGGTGAATCGATCTATTGGGAAGGCACCATTTGAAGTCGTCTATGGGAGAACTCCGAGACTTGCAGTAGATCTTGCAGTTTTACCTAAGCTACCGGGAGCAAGAGTGGCAGTGGAGCATTTAGCAAAACGGGTGAAAGCTACCCAAGAGGGAGTTCGTCAGCATCTAGAAGAATCATATGCTAAGTACAAGATGGCAGCGGACAAGAGTCGGCAATCAAAGATTTTTCGAGAAGGAGATCTTGTGATGGTGTCTCTACGCAAGGGGGGACTGCCGACTGGTACTTCTGGAAAGCTGAGGAGTAAGAAGTATGGTCCATGCAAGGTACTAAAAAGGATTAACAACAATACATATGTCATCAATCTTCCAAAAGAAATGGCGATATCCTCACCATTCAACGTGGTAGACATTTTTGAATATTTTCTACTAGAGGAGTCAGAACCAAACTCAAGGACGAGTTCTTTTCAAGAAGGGGAGACAGATGTAGGACATGTATGTCCCCACCCCAAGAATAAATAGTTTAATTTAGTTTATTTTTATTTTATAATCATTTCCCCACTAGGAGTATATTTACTTTTCCTATTAGAATTATGTTTACTTTCCTACTAAGATTAGATTTACTTTCTCTACTAGAAGTAAATTTACTTTGTTTTTTCCAAGGATTTCTCTTCTATAAATAGGCTAGCTTATTATAAAACTCAATCAATTGATTATTATCAAATCAGAGAATTCTCTCTCAAATACGTTGCAGAGTTTTATTTCATTTTTTTAGCCTATGGGCTTGTTTTATCTTTTGGGTAGAAGACGTAGATGCTTCTCTTTGCAGAATCAAAGACGCTGCTCTTTGATTCGTTACCTTAGTCTTCCGCTATGTCACGGTTAGCGACAGTCTCCCTTGAAGGCTCAGCAATGGGTTTCTTTGAAGCCTTAAGAGTTCGCTTCTTGCAAGCCTCGGAAGCCGTTTTCTTCACAGCTTCAGGAGCAGGCCTTTTCTTCAGAGAAGCGGCAACGGGTTTCTTCAGGATGACGATCAATGGTTTCTTTGAAGCCTTAGGTGAAGGCTACTTCTTTTTCTTTTTTCTTTCTCTTCTATTGAGTAGCCTCATTCGATTCTTCAGCTGGCGGGTACCCCAAGTATTCCATGAACTGAGCCTGGGTGACCAAAGTGTCGAAATCCACTTCATCAGGGTTCTCCTGAGCATATGCCAGCATCTGATGCACCCGAGATTGGTCTTCCTCGGACAACCTTGGTTCTTTTTGTCTTGCGAAGAACTGCTGTCAGATTATATAAAAAGAAGAACAAAAAGAGAAAAAAAACATTTCAGCAATAGTAGTTAGCTGATGCCAAGGGAAGGCATGTCTCCCAAGGGATGCTCAGGTCCCTGCTAACTTCTGAGGATCCAAACTCCCAGTCACTTTGAGCGAAGAAGAACTTGTCTTTCCACCCTTTGTTGCTGGCGTTGGTCCTTGCCAGCAGTATGAATTTTGACTTCTGTCGATCCTTGAAGTTTAAGAGATATTCGGCATTGGGATTCTTCACGAGCTTGTACACCTTCAAGAACTCGCGAATTGAAAGAGGATGCTCATTTCCGAGAACTTTTGGCCTCAGCACTGCGCAGCCGAAGAAGACCCTCCAAGCATTTGGCACGATTTGGTGAGGGGCCAACCAAAGGTAGCTCAGTAGCTCCCAAGCTATCCTCGGGAAAGGTAACCAGAAGCCTGCCTCGAACATATTCTCGTACACGCAGACTTCGTTCTTTTCTACACATACCACAGCGTCGGTTTCTTTACTGTCGAAACACAATTGTACCATGGGAGGAATGAAACACGTCTTGCGAATCCTAGGCTCATCAGCAGCAATCAGTTCTGCCTTCCACAAGGCTGGGTACGTGTTACCCAGTCCGTCAGGATCTTCACTGCCTTTGCGACCCATTAAATATAGAAGCTCGGGGACTAATGACCAGGGAATACACGAGTATCCTTTTTGAATCAGAAGGTGTGTGGCACACAAAAGAAGATGACCGATAGCTGGTTTGGTTACGAGAAGAAGAAAGTCTAGGTATTTAAGTACTGGGCTATTTGGACCAACGAAGGGCTCTGCAGAAGGGACAGGCTGAACCGAGACTCTGAAATATACCACTCTCAGGAAGTAGTACTAAAGCAAAGTGGTATGAATGAAAGCAAACCAGAGGTGAGAAGAAGACTTGCAGAGCTTAAAGGACGCAAAAATGGCTTATGTCGAGGCAAATAGATAGAAATGAAGAAATGGTGAAGAAGAAGGCCTTTCAAAGGTTTGGGAAGACGAAGGAGTGTCGGTACAGCGTTAAATACCCTAGGAACTAGAGTTTCTCAAGAAGGCGCACCTTGATCAGTCCACTACGTAGAAGTCGACACATGGCTGCTGTGTTTTCTAAAAACGCGAAGCGTGACACGTGCCACTAGACCAGGAAGTGGGAATTGCCTAGCATGCCAACCATTCCCTCCTAAGAACATCGAGGACAAGTCATCACTCTAAAAGCCAACCCACTCTCGGGAACATGAAATTTTCATAGTCACTCGGACAAGGAAATTTGGGGGTAACTGTTAGGTCATGAATCGGCCACATAAGGCCCAACAGACCTCTAGACCTAGTCCAACACATAAACCTACTAAAGACCAAGCCCAAACCAAGACTAGTCGACCCAACCAACTAGTAGCCTAGACCAAGACTAGTTGGCCCAACGAACTAGTTGATTGATCCACCAAGGGTTCATCAATCCAGACGATAATCCGCTATCTAAACAAAACACGACAAACAAGCGTTCTCGAGGAACACTCGGGAATGCATGTCCAACACATACGTGGCTTTCACTCACAATCCCTTCCACCCACATAGCACACGTGGATCCTCGGGAAATGTGAGGCCTACCATGCCAGCAAGGTAGTTGCTTCCTAATGCCTATAAAAGGGGAACTCCAACTCATTATTCAAGGATCTCAATCTGAGTAATCTCAAGACTCCCTTGTTTGAGCTCGTATTGTTTATACACTCTTGAATACGTTGCTAACTTAGGCATCGAAGCTATCCCCGTCGGCATATCGCCAGCAGCTCTGACCTTGCCACTTGTTATTTTGTAGGCTGACATATCCTCAAACATCACAACACTCTATAGGAATTGTGCCACGCCACCTCTCGGAAAACTGTCATCAACAGTTTTCATGTGATTTATTTCAGAGGTGGCTACATAGTACATAGTTTGTACAACTTTGATGGCATATCCAATACTCATGGTCGATGTTTGATGTGAAGTTGAGTCATTTGTTGTGGTTCTGAATGAAAAGATGATTTCACGAATATTCACTTGAAACTGATCAAAATAACCTACTCAATGAGATATTCTACAATTATCTTAGTGAAAAAAACCCAACAAGTATGAATCTTCCAAGATGTCTTTAGATTCTAGGATTTTAAGTGTTTTGTTTCAATGTAATACAACTTGCAATTGAAAGTGAGAAAAACGGTGGAGTGGCAGCTGTCTTGAAGGTATGGCATGAGTTTTGGTCAGTCACAAAAGAATTCTAAGATTCGTGATACAAATAGAAGCAAAAATTGGAAACTGCATAGGATTACGGAAGGCATTCAACAACTTTGGCACACGTACTTCTCTTTCTTTCTTTTTTCTAATCAAATAAGGAAAACGGTACATAAGAAGGTCATTCCCATTCTTGATCCGAATAGATAAAGGAATGAGAGACCAACTGGGAATGCTTACGAAGCTAAAGGTTGAAAACAGCCCATCAAACTACATAATATGCACAACAGAGTGCACTACAAATAAGGCAAATAACAAACCAAAACATAAACAATAAAGTACAGTCTTGAATAACTTGAAATGCAGCATGGGCTTCACCAAAGATAGCGGCAGACGAGAGACAAGTGATGGCAGCATGAATAATTTTATTGTTAAAGAATCTAATAACCACAACTGCAAAGGAGAGATACATCTTAACCACAATAGAGACGCACAACAACAAAACAAATATCAAAAAGTATCAAAACAAAGCTAAAAACCGAGTCTCTATCCAAAGATAATACATCACAAAAACAGGAGACTACTTACACATAACAACATAAAAATAAAGACAATAACACAAAAACTATAGGAAAACCAAACAAAAGGGACATTGGAGCAAGGAGGGCATCGGAGGTGGCCAATGGAAGCGGTGGAGGCGCGGACTGACTGACTCGTGGTTGGCAGAGAGATAATCAGCTGGCGGCGATGGGAAGCTGGGAGGTCATTGGGGAAGGTGGATAGCACGATTGGCAACGGGATCGACAAGGGAGAGTAGATCAAGTTTTGAAAAAACCCAATCTAAATCCCAAACGACGGGCTGAGGATGAAGGGCTGGACGACGCTGTGTGGTAGGCGGAAGGCATGGCTGAACCGGGACGGGCGGCACAACAAAACGAGAAAAAACACAGAAAACCCAAACAAACCAGGAGTGACGGCCAGGCTGAGGACGACTGGCTGAGCAGCAAGGGTTGGATGACGCTGTGCGGTCGGCGAAAGACGTCGCTGGTCGGCAGTGAGCATGAAACTGGCAGATAGGAAGAAAAGTAGTCTTGAGGAAACCATTGCCTTGTGTTCAGTAAAATGCAAGGGTTTCATTATTCTTCTATGTTGTTTACATAATCGGCTCTATGGTTGTTTATCAAAATTCATTCAACTGTACTATAGAACCAGACATAAGAGTTTCATCTCATCTATCTCCTCACAACAAAGCAATTATAATTCCCCCATTTTCCCCCTCTCCTGCATTTGATTAGAAAAAAATGAAGCAATTATAAAATAATATACATATATTTAATGAATAATATGTTGAATCGTGAGATTCTTTTACATTTTATTGAATCTATTAGAAATTCGTATCTATTCTTCTGATAGTTTATATAATTAACTAAGTATAGATTCTAATTTCCATTTATAGCTATAGATAATTGTTGTTGTTGTTTTTTTTTTTTTTTTTTTTTTTCTTAACGAGTCGTTATTCTGTTTTCTTTTTTATCATTCGGATCAACTAAAATATAGAAATCCAATTAAATAAAAACTTTTGGCGAATATTTACACATGCCATGACCTTCCAAAATAAAAGTGGATTGGTCCCAGATTAATGAATCATTACCATTTGTTTTCTTTTTCTTTTTTCTCTAATCATTACCATTTGTTTTCAATAGAATCTTATGCATCCAAATATTCCGTCATTTCCATAGAAGCAACAAATTCATCTAAATATAGATTAATCAAATTAGTGTTTAGACTCGGATAATCATAAAATGTAGGGAAAAATACATATAAGCCTCCTAAACTATCCACACTATGACATTTTAACCCCCAAACTTTAAAATGAGACACAAAATCCCCTCTTAGAGAGCCTGTTTGAAATTGCGTTTGAAAAATTGAGCTTTTAAGTTAAAAATAGCGTTTTGGCAAAAGTTTCATTTTCAAGCTTTTGCCAAAAGTGTTTTTTTGGCTATTTTTAGGCTTTTTGAACCCTTAAAAGCACTTTTAATTTTTTTACCAAACGAGTACTTTTTTCTTCAAACGGACTTTTTAAGTGTTAAAAGCACTTTTAAACCCTCAAACGCATTCCTAAACAGGTCCTAAGTATCAAATGTTAGCAATTTAGTATCTCCGTTTATTATGTCCGTCAATTTGGACGGAAATCACTTCTCATATTTATCCTTCCCAAAATACCCTCTGGAGAAACGCACCTTCCTTCTCTTTATCCCTTCTTCCTTTTCTTCTTCATTCTCTACTCTTTGCTGAACCAGAGAATCAAGAGTTGAGGGAGAATGGGTCTCAGTTGGGTCTGGCCGCCAGACCCGCGTGGGTCACGGCCAACGCCTGGGTCTTTGCCGTGACCAACCTGGGTCTCTTTCTCTCTCCCCAAACGCTCTCCCCTTCTCACGGCCAGCCACAACCACCAACCACAACGTGGAAAATGTGGAAAATGTCTCTTGTTCACCAAAGAATGCCTAGAAAATCAACAAAGAAGAACACCCAAACCCAGCCGTGGTGGATTCTGACATCCTCAGCCTGTGGGTATCGAATGTTGGGTTTGTTGTTGATTAAACTTTGGACGGGTTAGGTTTGATTTTCTGTTGTTCTCAGCCATGGTTGGGTTGGGTTTGTTGTTGATTAAACTTTGTACGGGACGGGTTGTTGATTAAACTTTGTTGGTTAATCGAAGATTGGGTTTGATTTTCTGTTCTCTACCATGGCTGAATTCTGGGTGTGTTGGGTTTGGGTGAATTTTGGTTTGGACTGTAGTGTTTGGGTGAGTTTTGGTTTGGACGGAAATTTCAGAGATTTCCTCCAAAATACTTTTTGTTCATTTATTTGTTTGTGAATTTTGTGGGTGGATGTGGTGGATGGAAATGGCCGGTGGTGAATGACAAAGAGGAGCAGGGGAAAATTTTCTGGTCGTAGGGCGTCATGGGAAATGCCTTTTTCTGAGCGTTAAGGTTGAGGAAACCCATTGAGGTTTTGAGTTATTTTGTTGCTGGGCTATTTTGTTTGGTGTTGGAGTGGATTTGTTAGATTAAAAAATGGGATATAAGAACCATCCTTGCCGAACCAGAACCAGATAACCAAAATTTGTAGCTGCAGTGTTGAACCAACAATCCCAACTCATATGTAACCCTTCAGTGGATAATAGCCATTCAGTGAATCAAAACTGCCCACAACGCCACCTCTTCCTCTCTCTCTCTGATATCTGTCTCGTTCTCCCCTTCCTCTTAAATTTTCTCTCCTAATCCCACTCTCTGATTCGGCTTATAGAAAAAGGAAGAGAATGGGAGGAAGCAGGTGGAGTGGGCGTGGGGAAGAAGGGAGAAGGAAAAAGAAGAAAAGGAAAAGGGAAGGGGTCTGTCCGTAGTGGGGAAAAATATGTCATTTGCAGAAGATGAAGAGAGAAAAGTAAAGAGAGAAGAAGATGGATTAACGTTTGGGTAGAGAGAAAGAGAGGGAAAGTGAAATATATTGAGGGTATTTTGGGAGGAAAGAGAATTTTTCCCTAAAATGTAATCAGGTTCAGGTTAGACTCGGATAATCATAAAATCCCAAATTGATCTCACAAGGATCTTGAGCAAGTAGGTTTAGTTAACAAAAATATTACTCAGATGCACAAAAAAACGATTATAAATCACTGACAAAACCAAAAAAGACAAAAAAGACTGACTAAATTTTTGTACAGCCACTGTAAATCTATCTGGTAAAGCAGCTTCACTTTCTACCAGTTCCAACTCGTGGCTTGCTTTTAACCTCGGCCTCCTGCACCAGAAAACAGAAAATTGCAGTTTTCATTAGGGTGTTCCAAAGGATAGACAATCATTTTATCAAATAATTTATCTACACTCTAAACCATACACATGAATATACCTGTGGCAGATGCAGGAAAATGTATGTCTTCGCTGTTGCTGGATTGTGATTTTCTGCACCCTTACTCCAGTCGTAGCACGTCTGCAGAAAGTTCAAATAAAAATTTCAGTGCCAAGCAATATTTTCTTCTGAAGTTCTCATCATGAGAGTATGGCTTTTACGAGAAATTTTAGTCACACTGTCAACTAAAAACAGAGAGTTTGACATGGCTCTGAAGGTATGGGTTGATGAAATGTGCATATGATATGCAGCGAAGTGTTTGCAATGCACCAAAAGAATGTCAACTAAAAACAAGTAGTTGAAATGGCTAGGTAGGCATGGATAACTGAAATAAGCATATGACCTGCACCCAAGTATTTGCAATGGCAACATTTTCTGCAACATGAGTTGCATAATAGCATACATGAGCAAGAAAAATATTATTTTTTCTTACAAGCGTGTGTGGATAAGTATATATAAGATGTTATGTGAGAAAAAAGAGTGACAAAGCGTGTGGGAGACTAAGAACTGAATCATTATTGGTTGTAAATGGTAAGAGAACTGAAAAGAGGCATACCGTGTATGCAAATAGTGAACCATCGTTGTTGAAAGTACTGCAGGGTATGGGTTGACTGCACCTTGCCATTGCCTGAAGAAAAAAATAAATTATATATATGTTACAATGTATGTATATCAGCTACAAAATACCACAACAGCCATAATAATGACTATAGACAAAAGATATCTTGCATATTGGATTGCTTTTTTTCGGGAAGTTATATACCATTTACTACCTATGGTTTGCAGCCTTATCAAAAGCTGCCTGAATTTTCAAAAAAAAGACAATTTTACTGCTCGAGTTTTGTACGCTTATCAAAGTGCTACTTTCATCAATAACAGTCATAAAGCCACAGTAGTCAAATCGTCACATCATCCCCAATAAGATTGTGCCACGTGTACACCACACCATCTCATATTTAATAACTCAACATCATTTTCCATATCAGTCTCATGATATTTAACATGATAATCAAAGTATTTTTAAGTTACAATTATGACCACATGTCAAAAAATTCCAAAAAAAAAAAAAAACTGGCCATGGAGACCAGACCCTCTGTGTGGGGTGGAGGTCGCAGCGCGTCCTCTATGAGGGTGGGTCCCCTCAATGAAGGGTACAGAGGGGGGTCTGGGTCACGGTGGCTCTACAAAGACTGGATGGTGAGCCTCCATGGAGGAGGACTTCACGAGAGGATCGCGAGGCCTCAACGACCTCCTCCCCTCATAGAGGTCGCAAAGGTAACCTCTACTAGTGGGTCATGAAGACTCTACGACCCATCACAAAAGTAGTGTACGCTTCGGGACCCACCCCCCAAGAACCAAAGGGTGGTTGCATGGTCTGCAGGGGATCTCAATGGGCAACTTTTTTTTTTCTTTTTAAACAGGAGGGCATAATTGTAACTTAAAATACTTGATTAATATGTTAAATATCATGAGGGTTAACTGGCAAAATAATGTTGAATTGTCAAACATGAGAGGATGTAGTATACACGTGGCCATTTGTCCAAGAGACATCATGACCATTCTATTTTTTTATGGAAGATTAACAAAAATAGCAATTTGATGAAAGTGCAAAACACGGGTAGTAAAATTGTCATTTTCAAAAACCAGGTAGCTTTTTGATAAACTGCAAACCACAGGTAGTAAAATGAAATTTAACCTTTTTTGGGGTGCCTAATACTGCAAATTAGATTCATGATTGTATTATAGATCAGCAAGAATGTGTGACACCTGTACCAAACACATTTTGATTGTGGAAACACTAGTTGAAAATAGAAATCGGTATTCAGTTCAGAATTAAAATAAATCTACAGTTAATGGAAATGCAGTAAAACCAAGACAAATGGCTGAAATATGAATTAAGCTTAAAAAAGAGATCTGGAAAACACCTTAAGTCTCTGTTTACTGTCTTTATCCCAGAAATTAAAAGCACCATCAGATCCTGCAGTTGCAAAAGTGTGCTGCACCTGAAACGGAGGGTAGCCAGATAAGCAGCAGCAAATTAATATACAGAAAGTGCCAAACAGTTTACAATTCGAGTAATAACTTGTATCTTCACTGAACTCAAGAAAATAAAGCTACTGCTAGCAAAGATGTAAGAGCACTAACAGTAGACTCCCCAAACTTACTCTATTCCCTTTCCTAAATGTACAGAAAACTCTCAAAAACCCACCTGCAGTAGACTCTCTTGGTGCTCCCTAAACCAAGGGAAACTAAAGTGATACCCTTTAGCTTCCCTTACCATTATTTTAATGATGTAGGACGATATTTACCATTATTTTCGGTAAAAACGAAAATAAAGAAAATATCAAAAATAATATCAGAGCAGCGCCACTTGATCAGAATTTTATCAATTCTCAGACAATGGAAGTACGAAAGGAAAGATTCTCACGATTCCCGTTGATTGTCAATTTTATATTAGGATTTTATTTTATTTTATTAGGACTTTATTTCCTTTCCTTATAGGGTTAGGTTTACTATTGTTACTAGGATTAGATTTATTTTCTCTACTAGGATTAGATTTACTTTCTCTACTAGAAGTAGGTTTACTTTCTTTACAAGTATTTCTCTTCTATAAATAGGCTAGCTTATTATGTAAAACTCAATCAATTCAATTATTATCAAATCAGATAATTCTTTCTCAAATACTCTGCGGAATTTTATCTTTCTTTTAGCCTGCGGGCTTGTTTTATCTTTTTGGGTAGAAGACAAAGACGCTTCTCCTTGCAGCATCAAAGACGCTACTCTTTGATTAATTACCTTAGTCTTCCGCTACGTCATTTAAATTAAGAAAAAAAGTTCTCACACCTCTCTTTATACACACTCCTACCCCATCTTCATTTCCTGCTTCGATTGAGAGAGAGAGAGGCGATACAAGAGAACCGAGAATCAGAGAGGACCGAGAGAGAGAGAGAGAGAGAGAGAGAGAGAGAGGGAAATCAGCTCAAGGTGGCTCTATGGGAGTTGGGAGAAGGAGGTATTAAAAACCAGCGACTTTTCTTTTGCTTTCTTTCATCTTCTTAGAGACCAAACCAGTAAATACAGGAGAGAATTTATGAGTCGTGCTGTAAAACGTTGAGGATCTGAAGCTGGTAGAGAGAGAGAGAGAATTTAGCGAAGAGATCACTTTTATAGCTTTCGTGCAGTTAGTCTTCCAGGAATAACTCTTTTTTGTTGTACAAATAACATTTGAAGAGCTCTGAAAGGGGTCACCTAGAACGAATTCTAAGTGGATTTGGTTTTGATTTCCATAGTTGATTGCGAAGCTTGGATTCATTTCATTCAAGATTACACAAAGGTCAAGAATTTCGAGTTTTTAGGTATTCAATTTGAAAGCAGAATTTGATTCCTTAAATTTAAGGAAATGTAAGGGAATTTGCTGCAATTGCTCTAACTTGTCTGTTAAAGTACAAGACATCAAACAAATAACTAACAAAGAGATCTAACGGGTAATGGAAATACAGAATCTTACTGGATGGAAATTTAGAGAGTTGACAGAGTAAATCTCATTATTATCTCTGTGGCATTTGAAAGTAAAGTTTTTACTCTGCTGTGAATCGTCAAGGTGGTGTACACCGACCCTTCCCTCTATCGAGCCAATCTGGATACAAAAGCAACATCAAATTCAATAACCTAACAACCCATTATAGTCAACTCCATAAAATAATGCAAATCTAATAAATACAGTTTATCAATAGTAATAGAAGTGGTAAAATTGATTCAAAAAAAAAAAAAAAGAAGTGGTAAAAGCATAAAAGTATGACGAGTGCAACACTATATTAACTTAGAAACAAGATACCAGTAAATGTTGTTGCACAAATCCTGACAATCTCTGTTTTTAATAATTAATTCAATCTTACTAGAAAGGGCAACGGGGCACACAACCCAAATGCACAAGTATACATTGAGAGCCACCCTGCTAGGAGGAAGATGAAGAACACAAATCTAGAAACTCTAGAAATCCTGACAATCTATGGACCATACAAATTTAACCAGCTAATTAAATCACTCGTTTCAACAGAAAGTACATGTTGCAATAATTTTCATATGGATGCATCTACTTCACACAATCAAAGTTGACTACTTTCAATAGAAAGTAGATATTTCATTTAACATTAATTTCTCAGGAAAAACCTGACATAGTGTAAAAATGGTGGTGTGCTCTAACTTCTCCTTTTAAATGACCCACTAGCTTGAAGTGAGAAGAGAAAATTACAACCATACAAAGCAATCAAACAACAGGGAAAGGGACTGAACCACTGAAAGTCAATAATTGGGGAAAAAAAACCCAGCAACAACTACAATAATCATAGATAAATTATTTGAAAGGATGTAATAAGAAGCAGGTGCATACCAAGAAACCTTGTTGATCAGGAAAGGCAGCAACACATCTTGTCTGATACTTTAAAGGTGAAGTGATTCTCTTGTACTCAGTCTGTTGGCATTTGGATGATAATTAGACTTCAAAAATCAAAGCAAAAATAAAGGAGGAAGATGAATATCAGAAGTCTCAAATTCAATTTACATTTGAAACATTATGGCATCTCCTCCATTAGCTCATTATTAAGTAAAATGTAATTCCAAATAACAGTACAAGTACAAAACATGCATAATACTCTTTGCATGAAGAAGCATTAGCAGACTATTGCCAAATTTGACTCTTTTATACGCAAACTCAGAGCTTTATGTGTGTGTGTTGTACCTAAATAAGTTACTCACATCATGACGCCAACCACAAAATATTTGTGTAGTTGCTGGATAAGGAAACAGTAGTAAAAGAAACGAGAAGAGCAAAGAAACCTATTCTATTACTATGAGGGGGACACAAAATTAGTCAAAGACAAAAACCAATATCAGGTATAAGTGTCCAAAGCAACATAATATACTAATATTTCCACAATCAAGCATGTCCACAGATTAAATTATAACACAACCTATTTGTCATACTACACAAGCAAACAAAGAAATACAACTAAAAAAATGTATGATCTTTCATCTGAAGGCCTCATAAGGACCTTTCATGACAATAAAACGAGGAAGCATTCAAGCTATCAAGCTTCAGTGAATAATAATTTAAAATTCATATTTAGATTCTTAACATAAAACTTCTGCTGGTGATGAAAGGAAAATTCCCTAGCACTTTCCAGGAAGTTAGAATATGATAACCGAGAAGATAGGTCTCTCAATGACATAGAAAGCATTTTGCTTGAGCACGTTCTAACAATGTCCCATTGCCACTTCTAGGTTATTCAGATAAAATAGTAAAGTACACAATCACAACAAAACATTTTGTTTATGGTAGTAAACATGTTAATTCACATACAGATAGAATCAGTGTCAAGTTATGAATATAATATTTGAAGCCAGGAACCCACCCTATCACAAGTTCAAAACACAAGCATAAAAAATAAAATATTCACTGCGAAGAATAATATATAATAAGATGCTCAGGAAAGTTGTATGCAAAACTTTTCAAAGCAACAGCAGACCATATTTTAGAGGCTTAGTAAATACCAAAACAAGCCTAACCAACCAGCTAAATATACGGATGTAGATCTTGCCTTATATTTCAATTTGCATATAGCCTTACATGATCACATGTTAGAAACCTAGATTATAACATTAATTTCAAAAGCTGAAATAATGAGTTGCTCAAATTTCATCAAAATCTATGTTTGAAACATTACTACCAGACTCTCACAGAATATTGTCATGTAATTTTGAAGCATCTGATTGTTGAAAAACTAGAAAATCATTTAGATAATATATTTCACTCATTTCATTATGTGAGAACATTACCTGTGGGTTCTGCAAGTTAAAGACTATCAAATTTCTATCTGCAGTGCCAACAACCATCAGAGGATGCCTCACTGTTAGTGCATAACAGCGGTCAGGGAGTTGTTGCGTATGCACAGGATTTGACTGCCTAGTATCCCAGTACCTAAGTTAAAGTAGGGAACCAATAGAAAAGTCAAGTGCACAAGAACATCCAATACCAAAATAATAGATCAAGAGCAAGCAAAATAGTATAGGGTGCACAATCAACCATATTTAGATAAGGATGTCAATCTAAAGATGTCTTGAATAGTGAGTGCCCAAATATGAACAAGGATACGAAATAACAAAAGCCACAATAAGCGATAAAATCTGTAGAAATTGGAAATAACAATTTCACACTTGTCCTCCAAAATAAAAGAAAACTTTGTATTTTAAGAAGGTATTCCTCCACAATGAGACAAAAGTTGTCAAGGTTCATAACCTTATCATAGGCTTCTTAGAGAGCAAAAACTTCTGAAGAAAACATAATCTGTAACATGTTAACCCTACATCAATTGGTCATAAAGCACAGGAAAAGAAAAATTATAAGCTTATTTCTGCAATGAATCCTCATATATATATATATATATATATATTTGGGAAAAGTTCACTTAACCTCCCTAAACTTTCGTCGCTTTTGCAATCTCCCCCTCAAAGTTCAAAAACTTTCGATTTAGCATATTGAATTGTACAAAATTTGCAATCTCACCCCTCCCAAAATACCCCTCCATTTTCCCCAGTTTTTAAAAATAATAATTGTAATTTACGAGTATTTTTGTAATTTCATAAAGTTTACATGGGTATAATGGTCATTTCACCCTTTGACCACAAACCCTAACGGGAGGTAAGATTGCAATTTTTTTTTTTATTTGGCACCAAGTATCCAGAGCTTGGCTCCGACTAATTTCGGGGGTGTATAGGCCCTCGGCAACGAGTTTCACACAAGTGCGCCTCGCTTAATTCAATGAGCAAACCCCCAGTCCGATGGCCCCAAAAAGACCTTGAAGAGCATGCTCAAAGTCCTAGGTTGTCCAACCACTAAGCCAACCCCTTGGGGTTAGATTGCAAATTTTTTAAAATTCGATACACTAAATTGATAATTTTTGAAATTTAGGGACAAGATTCCAAAAGGGATGAAAGTTTTTTTTTTTTTTTTTTTGATAGGGCAAAAGGTATGAAAGTTCAAGGTGATAAAGAGAAGTTTCCTCTATATATTTTCAAAAGATCTCCCTATTGTCAATTACTATGTTGCATGACTTTCTTTGAAGCAATAAGCATAGTTGCCACTTAGTGCAAAAGTATGAGAACTTCCAAAATAGACTCATCAAACCAAAATCTAGGATCATGCACAGATTACAATTGAATTAGCATGCAATTGCCATAAAAGAACTAATAATAAAGGTTTCTAAGGATACAGAATGCAGAGAAGAATCAATGTTTTACTTTAGGGTTTTGTCCCAACTTCCTGTGACTAAAAGGCTCATCTCTGGGATCCAAGCAATATCTTTGATGGGCGCATCATGCATGGCCACAGTCACTGGCTGACCACCAGACAAAGGCCACATTTTTGCTTGCTTATCACAGCCTCCAGAAAAAACAGCTGTTCCATCATCTTTCCAAGCCGAGCACAAAACCTTATGGGAAAAGGAAAAAAAAATCAAGAAAGAGAATGATTATTGTCATTTAAAGATAACAGTGATAAGATTTGTAGAGGTTGTGAACTTCAGTTTTACCGGATGGTCATGAGATATTGAAGCCTTGGGTGTACTGCCTACAACAGTCCCACTCTGCATTATCTCCCAACATCGTACCTACAAAATTACAACCAACATAATTGAATAATGGAGCAAAGAAAGGACAAGTTATCAAGATAATAATGATATTAATATGGTAAACAAAAAAAAAAAAGGAAACCAACGGAACAAACCTGGTTATCCCAGGAAGTAGCAACCAGGTAATTGGCCTTCGGGCTGAAATTGAGGCTCGAAACAGAGTCACTAGGGGGCTGAGCCACCTAAATTTGAAGATTTCAAAGACAAATCAGCTCAAGGACCCAAAAGAAGAAAAATAAAAAGAGCATGAAAGAAAACAGAACTTATCAAAAAAAAAAAAAAAAAAAAAAACAGAAACGGAAGCAAATAAGCTCAAAAATTAACAATTTTAAAAATTTTAAAAATAAATAAAAAATTTAAAAAAAAAATGAAAATCTAATGGAAAACAATTAAATTAAGCTCAATTCAAGATTGGCAGAACAGAAGAAATATTTCAATAATACAAATTTCACAATTTTTTTTGATAAGTAAAAATTGTATATATCAAAAAGCGCAGAGAGGCGCAACTCATGTATATAAGACGTATATAAAGGGCGTATATCAAATTCAGTTGTAAATTCACAAAACAAATCCAAACATTGAGGTTCTAGATTCTGATTCGTTTTTTTTTTTTTTTTTTTTTTGTGATAAGTAAGATCCCATCTTATTAAAAGCATAAGGCGCCAAAAGAGGCAAGTAGGCAAGTAGGCACCATTTTCCTCAAATCCTCAAATCTTCTATTATTCATTTTCCTCCATAAATACCAAAAGAGGCAAGTAGACACCATTTTCCACACCGCAGCATTCCTTGACCTTTTAGAAAACCACCAACAAGCAAACAAGTCGATAACATGTCGCTTCCTTAGATTATTCAAGGTAGGGATCTCGCCTACGATCGCCGACCACGCAAAAAATGTCGGCCTCGAAGGACAAGGAGGACTTGACCTGGAACAAACCTCTTTGGAGGAAACCCACCACAACATATCTTCACTACCTCTCCTCACTTTGCTGACTGTAACTCCTGCAAAATTGAAGTAAAGGCATCGACCTCCCAATCATGCGCCCCTCTAGTAAAGCTCACATGCCATTGGTTGAAACCGCCCAAAAACTCCAAATTAGCATCAAGGCCTCCTTTGCACAAGCAATACCAAATAGAACTAGATAAACTACTTTAGGAACCGTATCTCCACACCACAAATCATGCTAAAAGCTAATCCTGGTCCCATCCCCCACCTCAAATCTAGTACAACCTGAAAATTTCTCCCAACCTTCTCTAATATTCTTCCACAACCCCACCATGAAGGCTCTTGAGGGCTCAAGGGAGCACACGCAAGAGCTAAAACTAGTCCCATCCCTCACCTCAAATCTAGTACAACCTAAAAATTTCTCCCAACCTTTTCTAACTCACCAAAGTTATATTTGGTGAGATCAAAGAGCACCCAACCCTCCTTTAGAGATCAAAGAACATACCTTGGTCTAACTCACCAAGTTATATTTGAACTCTTCATCTAATCAACACCATAAAAAATGACGCTGAATCTTCACCATCAAATTTTTGAACCTTTTTTCTTATAATTAATGTGAATATTATTGAAAAACAATAAAGATGCGCAACCCTAGAACATAGGATATATACAATAGAAACCTCAACGGAATATACAAAGAGCGCATATTCAAGAACTCTTCTACAGTCGGGACAATAATACAGTGGTGTACCAATGCCCACGTGTAGCGCGCCACTTGTAGAGGTACCAGCCAGGTCAATACATGCTTGTACCTCCTTGGAGACTCCTCTTGTAGGTGCTTGATGGTAATCTCTACCCAATGCGGCCATATCCATTCTTCACCCACACTGCTAAGATGCCTTCACCGCCTTGGAACTGCCTGCCTCCTCGTCGTGCTGTAGAAGCTTATCTCTGGGTATCGACAAATGGGAACTTGCTTGATTGGGATGGTCGGTGTGTTCTGGTCCAGAAACACCGAGAAAATCTGTCGGGATGTGCTACAGCGAATCACAGGCAACTTTTCTCTCACTGGAATTTCTAACCAGCCTTCCTGGGTCCACACCTGCGGCTGTAAGTTTTCTTGAATCTCATTGTGGGTTGCACCCTGGATAGATTATACACTGGGTTCCTACTTATTTTGGGCTTTACATGTACAACCTCAATCTCCCCCTTTTGGGCCCAATCCATCTTCCGTGCTTCCAGTTTTCCAACAAGCTCCTGACCCAACTTAATAATATCTCCTTGGGTCTCCCATTCCATTATCTTTTTGACATAGCTGTGAATTTTCTCCTTTAAAGAAAGCAGCATCTCCTTTACAGCCTGAATATTAGAAAAAGCAGGATTTCCTAGAGCAATTTCAGGGACCTTGTCCTTCAAGTTTTCCAAAGTGGGCATGTCATCGGCAGCCTGTTTGCCGGAGATAGAATTCCCTGCCAAACCATTTTTTCCGTCGTAGTCATGGCCGGAATCCATTTCCCCTTTACCACATTTGCGTATGAACCCCGCTCATGAACACCTGATGATCCCGCCGGCAGCTTCCACTTTTGCGTCTCTTCTACTTTACCTGCTCGTTGTTTGTCGAAATACAACTTCAGTTTCCCTAGTTGGACACGACAGGCTTCCCAACCCATCATCTCCCTCAGGGATGATCACAAAGCTTCTCCGCCCTCGATCTCCATATTCCGATAGCTCCAAACCGGAATGTTCTTTCTTCTTTGCGTTACATAGACGAAGCAACCAAACCGGAATGTCCTCCAGCTCTCACGTACCGTAGCGTCTTTGGTCAAAAGTCCCACGCACTCAACAGCCAAAAGACTGTCAGCCAGGCCCCTTTACTTCTTTCGACTAGTTGAACCCCAACATTCACATTAGAACAAATCTTAAACGATTTGGTTTCCACATAAAAGAATCCCAAATAACCCATCTACTCTACTACGATAACTTACTAAGACAAATTAAGCAGTGAAAACCAATACCATGACTCCGAGTGAACAATAACCTTCCTCAAGCGCCGCCCCCACAGGGGGAGAAGCAATGAAAGAGAGAATAGAGAAACCATTCCACTCCCCCCCACCTTTTTGAACCTTGTTGCTTAGGTTTGTATCAAATTCATTCTAAGATACAAAAATTATCTTATAGCTCCTTATGATAAGCTTTTAGTATCAAATTGATCATTAATTTCATCCAATTCTAAACAAATTTTTGATATTGGACCTATACCATTCTAGTCAACACAGTTCATTTATTTTTTATTTTTTTATAAGTAATGTTATATAAATCAAAAGGCGCAAATTTAAAGGGGCGCAACCCAATTACACAGTATAACAAGGAGCGCCTAAGAGCACCCAAAAAAAACCTGAGCTCACATGGAGCACCCACAAGAGACCCAATAAGAACCCACTGAACACAAAAAGAACCTGCGAAAAACCTGACCCAATAAGAACCCGCAAGAAACGCCCTACATGGGAAGCACCCTACAGCTAACCCGCAGAACCCAACAAAACCCACAAAATCACCCCACATCCCTCATCCTACTCGAACCCCCACCCTTGACCTCAAAGAAAACGGAACATGCAATCAAAAGTCTTTCCTCATACTCTCCACAGAATTTCAATGCGAACTTCGTCACGTTGTTCTTCACCCCCAACAGTGTATATCAATTGTCCAGACAATATAATGTTGTATATATCAAAAAAGAGCAAATTTAAAAGGGCGCAACACTATTACACATAAAGTATAATAAGAGAGCACCTAATAGCACCTAAAAAAAACCCTACACTCACAAGGAGCACCCACAAGAGACCCAAACAGACCCACCAAACGGCTGCATCACCAGAGACCCAAAAAAACCCAAACACCCACAAGAGGCACCCTCCACGAAGGGCTACATCCCAACAGAAAAAAATAAAAAATAAAAAATTCTACATCAAAATATTCAAGCCCTAGACCAAGGTTGCGAAATATTTAAATCCCTCATCACCACCTGCATCAACTCCGACTACATCAGCGCTGAACCCTCAACTGCACCCGGGGGGATCGCAACCTTATTTAATTGACGTGCCTCCTCTTCCACGTCCTTCAAAAACGACAATTGCGTCTCATCGTGCTTAACTTGATTCCTAATCAAGTCCAATAACTTGATATTGGACTTTAATTTATTTCTCTTATACTCTTACAATATCAAGTTGTTAACAAAATATAAAAAAAATTCATGTTTTATTCATTTCCACTTAAAATTGGGCTTCTTCTATCAAATTGTCGTTTTTCCCAATGAATTTTAGTAGATCCTATTGGAAGAGTCTCGCGACTCTCGAGACTCTTGTATGTAATATACAAAACAAATTTATAATCTACACATACCAGTAGATGAAATATATAAAGTAAATCATTAAGAACACATTTTAGACGCAAGTAAAGAACAAGAAACAAGGGGAAAAAAGTAGTAGTTAACATCTTTGGTTACAACTGAAATTAAGCTTGAGAATCCTAGTAATTTTAATCATGCATTTTAAGCTCGACAATCAAAGCAAAGGCAGAGAAAATTAAAACAAAACCCTCATATCACAATCTGTACCTCAAATGATTTGTTCGGATTAGGATTTGGCCCCGAAGCCGCTCCAAAAGTAGACATTGACACTGTAAAATCCAAAACCGAAAAATATAACAAGAATCAAGTTCGCATAACTGAAAGAAAAAGAAAACTATAGTTAGAATCAGAATAGGTATAGTGTATACCTATTGAATGGAATTGTTCAATATCGCTGCTTCTCAGGAGGGTGGCTTAGTATATCCTTCATTCCCTTATTACATTGTTTCTCTGTGGTGATTTGTATGAGTTGATTCAAAGATTAGTAATGCTAAAGAGATACTAGGACTTCAAAGTTTTCACATATCTAGTATGTTTCCTTGTACGCCTCTTCAGCATAAGTTTTAAAAAAGAAAACCAACAGATGGAACCTTCCAAGAGATGAAAAACAACACTAGGTAAACTCTTTCAAAGATTAGACATACTGCCATACCGGAGACAGAGAGTGCAGAGAGAGAGAGAGAGGAGCGGCTGAGTCGGGTTGGCGGAGAAAGAGGCGTAGAGATTCAAAATTTCAGATGACCACCATGACACCATCCACCACAGGGAGAAGAGGCACAGAGGAGAGATTCAAAGATGAGAGAGAGAGAGAGAGAGGGAGAGAGAGTCGCCGGCTTTTGTGGGGGGGTGCAATAGATTTAGAATAGAAAGTCAGGAGTTACTTAGGGCACTTTAGGTTTTTTTTTTAATTTTTCTTTTTATTTAAATTTTAAATGGATCTGGCGGGTCACCCGATTGACCCGCTAGGTCGACCCGTCAGACATTTTTTAAACGAGTCTGGTGGGTCACTCGGCTGACCCGCCGGGTCGACCTGCCAGACATGAATTTAATCGAGTAGACCCGATTAAAACCCAAACCCGATAAGCCCAAACCCAATACCTGTTAACTTCGTGTTGTGTTCATGTCGGGTTCGCGGGTCGTGTCAAAATTGCCAGCCCTAGGTATACACTAAAAAGAAAACTGATCAGAGAGACTTCAAGAAACTACTAATACCTAAGAGCAAGGGATAGAGATCGAGTGGAGTTTAATTCAAAGTTAGAGGAAAATATTGGGCTCGAAGGGCATCATATGAGTAATATATTGTCGAGGACGGGGACGCCAGCATAGGTTAAGTAGCATTGGAAGGACGGGGCCGCATGGCATAAGTTAAGTAGCATATGCTACCGTATGAACAATACATATAATCTATTACTCAAACTACATGTATTCCATTTTTGCATAATAACATCAAGATATCCCACACAAAAGTTGAAAATCAAATTTTCGCCAAAAAAATTCAAATTTTCCAAACCGGTGTAGCTGAAGTTTAAGTCAAAAGTTAAGAGACCTAGGGCCTGTGAGTCTTATATTCTATATATACAAACAGAGAAAGTGGTATCGAAGCAACTAACCAATGAGTTGGCTAGAGGTCGTTTACGGTGTAAACCCATCCACCGCCGGATATTACAAGAACAAAATAAACTTTATTAACGAAAAAAAAAAAAAAAAAAACAAAAAAACAAAAAAACAAAAAAAAAAACAAAACAAAACAAAACAAAAGAAGAAAAAGGAAAAGAAAATAATGTTAAGTAAGCATTTAAAAGGTTGTCAATACACAACCCGTCCGACACGAAATATTAAGATTTGAGTTTGATTTAAATGGGTTAAATCATACAGGCGAACCCACGGATGGCCCATTAAAAAAAAAAAAAGTATAGGCCTAAGCTAATAAAACCTATATTGTTGTCCCTGGTACTTTTCTTGAATTTAGCAGTCTATGCTAAGGAATCTGCCTAATTCCTCAATTCTACAGCTCGTTAGATTTAGAAAAATTTTAAAAGGATTGAACCAGGAAAAAAAAAAAAAATTCGGCTGAGGTTAGAGTGGTTGTGTTCGAATTGACCATAACGGACCACCGATACTCTAGCGCACCCTCCAGCTCTGTCTCCCGCTTCTTGGCCGAACTCCGACCTCCAGCCAACTCAATGGTTAGTTGCTTCGATACCACTCTCTTATATATAGAATATAAGATTCACAGGCCCATGTATTTTGTCGCTGACTTAAACTTCAGCTACACCAGTACAACTTTTGTTCGAAAAAATTGAATTTTTTGGCGAAGATTTGATTTTCAACATTTGTTTGGGATATCTTAATGTTATGCAAAAATGGAATACAAGTAGTTTGAGTAATAGATTATATGTATTGTTCATACGGCAACGTCCTTTCACCGTTGCTAAACCTACGCCATGCGGCCCAGTCCTCCCAACAATACTTAACCTACGACGGCGGCCCCGTCCCAGACAATATATAAGTAGTCATATGATGTCCTTCGAGCCCAATATTTCCCTCTATGCGAACTTAATTCTTCTTTCAATTATGCAAACCTGATATATAAGTACTCATATGATGCCCTCCGAGCCCAATATTTCTCTCTATGCGAACTTAATTCTTCTTTTAGTTATGCGAACATGATTCTTGTTATATTTTTTGGTTTTGGATTTTACAGTGCTATCAATGTCTACTTTTGGTGCCGCTTCGACCCTAATGCAAACAAATCCTTTGAGGTACAAATTGTGATCTGAGGGCTTTGTTTTAATTTTCTCTACATTCTCTTTGATTGTCGAGCTTAAAATGCAGGATTAAAATGCAGATTATGTGGCTGAATGTAATGCTTTTGCTACATTTTCTAAATCTCATCCGTAATTAATATGTTTCTACGATTCTCGAGCTTAATTACAGTTGTAACCGAAGATATTAACTGCTACTTTGTCTCCCTTTGTTTCTTGTGCTTTAATTGCGTCTAAAATAATTTCTCGATGTTTCAGTTTAGATTCAGCTACTTATCAAAAAAATAAATTTAGTTTGTTCCGTGGGAGTTTCGTTCAAAATTAGAGGAAAATATTGGGCTCCAATGGCATCATATGAGTACTTATATATTGTCTGGGACGGGGACACCGGCATAGGTTACCTAGTGTTGGAAGGACGGGGCCACGTGGCGTAGGTTAATTACGTTGAAAGGACGCTATCGTATGAACAGTACATATAATCTATTACTAAAACTACATGTATTCCATTTTTGCATAACATCAAGATATCTCAAACAAAAGTTGAAGATCAAATCTTCACCAAAAATTTCAAATTTTCTGAATGAGGTCAGAGCTCGGCCAAGAAGTGGGAGACAGAGCTAGAAGCGGCACCGGAGTATCAATTGTGAGATGCTCAACGGCTTCTGTGTAGACCCGAATGGAGAGTATTCGAGAGAAAAGATTCATTTTGTTCTTAAATACAACTTTTTTCATTCTTAATGTTGGTGCATGGGCTTAAAGGGCCGGCAAAATGGGTTGATGAGTCGGGTTCGGGTTAAAGGTTTACTCAATCCGTTATGGTCAATCCGAACACAACAAGTCTAACTTGAGCCAGTTTCTTCTTTTTTTCCTCGTTCAAGCCTTTCAAAAATTTTCTAAATCTAACGAGTTGCAAAATTCAAGGGTGCAGATTTCTTAGCATAGACTACTAAATTCAAGCAAAGTACTAGCAACAACAATATAGGGTTTACTAGCTTGCGCATATACTTCTTTTTGAATAGGCCATCTAAGGGTGTAAGCGAGCTAATACAACTCAACAACTCGCACGATACCGGCTCTGTTTGTTCTGTAATCTTTGTTTTTGGAGGTTCGATTTTACATGCCATGATTTTACAAGTACTTATGGGTGCTACCAAGATATGAAGACTCGCGAACATCTATTGAAGGTTTGGCTTCAGCTCTTTTCTATAACCATTAATGGTTCAAATTTTGTCCTTAATGTGTGTTTTGTGACCAATTTATTTTCCTTTTTCTTGATTCTTTAGGGTTCCTTTGATCTGGTTAGAAACCGATTAGCCTTCCGTCCGAGGAGGGAAGAAAAAGTGGTCACCGGCGACACCAGAGCATGCTGGGACAAACCCATCAGAACGGTAAAACCCATATATAATCAGTGGTTAATAATCCATGTTCTTCGTTTTCTGTTATTTTTTGTTATTTCTGTTTTTTATTTTGGCTATGTTTGGTTGATGTAAAGTGTAGGAAATAGCAACGAATTATTTTCAGAATTTGATTTCTCAGCATACCACAAACACCGAGTAATATAAAGGCTCATAAAGCATTGATTTTTGTTTAAGTTCTAGTTGTGGTGATACCAATGACTTATTTAGTTAAAATCAATTTATATATCTACTTATTTATCTTTTTATCTGTATGAAGCGGGTATCCCAAGCTGGAGCATACCCTTCGATGGAGAAGGAACACAGACGTCAAACTTACCCGTTGGGGAAGCAGAGACCGCCACTTCACCCTTTTCCTTAGGATCAACCCCACGACCCGCTTCAGCACCAAAAACCACAGTGTCACCCAAGAGAACCCCAATAGGCAATTCAAAAGCAGAACCCCAATTGTTGCTTGAAGAAGAAAAAACTCGGAAGTTTGCATCCAAAACCCCGGAAATTTGGAATTCAGTCCCACCCAGGAGCAAACCCGGTCCACGTTAGCCCAGAACTTTCCCAAACAATTGGGCTTAATCCTCAACTTGACGCCCAGCCCTACCCTCATCCTTAAACCCCTCTTAGCTTTGAACTTAAGTCCTAGCCCGACAGAAAGAACTCGATCCACGTCAGCCATAAGCTTCGCAAGAACCTGCTTCAACGAGCGCAAGGTCCTCAACGCCTCCATCATAGAAGTGCCGCCACCTAGAGGAAGGCTCCTCCCCAGCTCAGAGCAAACCACCACAGGAGCTAGAGTTTCCACGCGGGACGGCTTCAAAGCACCCGGAGTGGCGGCAAGCATAGCCGCAAAGGACCAATTAGGCGAGCCACCATCCTCGCCGGAGATAACTACAGGAACCGACGAACAATCCTTCGTAACAAAGTGCGCAAGCAGGTGTCATAGCTCGACCAAGAACCTCCGCCAACCCCAACCTCCATGGCCTCAGCGAGCCTACAACCCCTTTCCGACCACCCTCGACAAAGACAGCCGCTTCCAAAAAGCAACCAGCCTTGTTGCTTCCATTACAGACCTTCAAAACCCCACCTCATCACGGAAAGATTTGGCAAAATCCTCCTCCCCCTGAGACGAAAGCGCCTCCTCCACCGTGTCTGCTAACCAGTCCGAACACAGGATCCCCAGAGAAATATACCCACCGAACCCCTTCCTCCTTTCCTCCAAGCGAAATACCGATTTGCCTATATTCGCCGAAAAAGAGAAGGATTTAGCTTCCATCGAAAACCGCCACTACATCTTAATCACAATGAACGCGTCCCACAAACCAGAGGCCGAGCAATATTGGACATCTTGAAAATGTGAATGTTGTGATAATATTTTGTAGTTACAGGTAATCATCAACAAAGATTATCATGGTTGTAATTTGAAGATTACACAGTCAATAGGTAGGGTTGGACCTTATACAGGTTTGATGGTTGAACTGGTCTATGGTTTAATTGGTTGTTTTAGGGTCTCATAGATATGTTTGTTGGGGATAGGGGAAAAGTATCAAATTCTGAAGGATTGGCAATTGCTTGGTATAACACTTAGGCCCCTAATGAATTTCTAATGAATTTCTGGCTTCCTAATGCATTGATATGCTACTCATATTTCCTATGTTATCTGTATTTGTCGCATGTTTGTCAATATAAAGTACCCACCACCATTTTTTTTGTCTGTTCATGTGGTTTTCTTTTTGGTACAGGGGAAACAAAAATCTCACAAGAACAACTTAACCAATTTGAGATTTGTTTCTGGTCGCTATGCTTTTGACATGGATGCCAAATGTTGGAAATTGTGGCTACGATATACGAAATCAATGCAAGTGATTGATGAAAAATAAAATATTTTTACGATTTTACACATTACGATTTTCTGCATTAGTTGTTAGATTTTTGCATTTGCAGCTTGCAGGTTTCAATCTTGTGTTGTGTTGGCAGTTTTTATATTTGCTTTGTGATTTGTAATTGTAATTGAAGGCTTGAATTTATGAGATTGTATTTGTAAATTGTAATTGTTTAGTGACTCAGAATGAAGTGAATATGTCAATTTGCACTTTTGCAGCAAATTGATTTTTAATTTATAAGACTGTATTTGTAAAATGTAATTGTTTAGAAGGGTTAAGTGAATGATAAAAGAAAGTGTAATTGTAAATTTGTTTAGTTTTACTTTTTGTAATGGATGGGGATAAAGGCATTTTTGGTTAATTGTGTTAGATTTTTTATTATTTTTATTTTTAAATTCCAACTGAAACTTAGTTTTGAAAATTGGATTTTTAACAATTTAATTTTATGATTTTTTTAAAAAACAAAAAAACAAAAACAAAAAAAAAGATTATAAATGAGCAGAGCGAGCCGAGTGCCCGATAAGACACTTGAGTCGAGTTGTGGACGAGATCGAGCTCGCACACTATGTTAATGTTAGCAAGCCGAGCTGAGCCCACCATTTAGGGCTTCGAGCTTTTTGCACAGTATCTGCGAGCCTATCCTGGACATTCCAAACTCACCCAAGGTGTATGATTTAACCCATTTAAATCTAACTCAAATCTTATTATTTCGTGCCGGACGGGTTGTGTATTGACAACCTTTTAAATGCTTACTCAACGTTATTTTCTTTCGCTTTTTCTTTTGTTTCTTTTGCTCATTAATAAAGTTTATTTTGTTCTTGATGATATGTAATATCCGGTGGTGGATGGGTTTACACTGTAAACATTATCACTAGCATCCACCGACAAAGTCTTTTGCTTCTTGGATTCTATGAACTTTAAACAATTTTTCAAATGCCTAACCCATGTAGATGTAGTACTAGATTTTGTTTTGCTGAATTTAGTCTTACACCATTTGCATTGGTTTTTTTGCACACCACCACCTTCATCTACTTCAACAAAATGATTCCAAACAAATGAGGTCTCCTGCCACTCCTTTCTCTTATGTGAATTGATTGAACCATCTTCTACATTTGAACCCTTAACCAATGTAGATGTAGAGGCAGTATCATGAACCCTAACACTAATAGTTTCGTCATCTATATTAGCACTTAGGCTAATTTTGAACTCATCCTCATCCATACTCCTCAATTGTATTTTCATCAGCAAGTAGCAAGTTAAACTTCAAACAGAAAAATGATATTAGTACACAACTATACTAATAGGTGGCTAACTATGTCACTAAATTTCTAATCATGGCAATTGCATACTTAAACTAACAAGCAGTATAAATTGCAAATTAATAAGCAGTATCATGGCAATTGCAAACTAAATCAGATCGAATTTTAGTAAAATTATAAATTGCAAATTACTAATATATTAGAGTTAGGAACAACCAAATCTGAAAATAAATTAACATACTCTAAAAATTGAAGCAAAATCGTTAGGAAAAACATACCTTAGGGCTTAGCCTTCCTCCTGCTAGATCAAACAAGTGTATGATGGTATGCGGTCTCTTGTAACCTACAGACATCAGACATGTATATAAGGGGGATTAGGAGCCGTCAGATCGGAATTTGAAGCAAATACTCCGATGATAGGAACCCAAGAGTTTGTATCGAGAAAATATGGAAATTAAGGGATAAATCGATCACTTCGAGGGGATTGAACCTCCTTTGATCACTTCAAGGGGATCGGGCCTCCTATTCTTGCCTTCATCAAAGGTAGTTTTCATGGATGATTTGCCATACGGCATCTACAGCTTATTTATAGGGAAAACCAAGCTAAATGTGAAATGAAATCTACAAAGTCAAGCATGACAGACAAGTATTTTTTGTTTTTTATAAGTAAATGACAGACAAGTATTCTACAGCACATGAAGTCGAGCAGGACAACTAAGAAAAACTAGTGTAGATCCTATAACCATCTAGAAGGAGGAGACCATCTAGAATGAGGATCCTATCATTCCCCCACCCTTAGAAACAACCTTGTCCCCAAGGTTGAATACCAATAAAGTCAGCAAAATGCTCCTTTATGGTGTTGTAGGGCTCCCATGTAGCATCTTCCCGAGGCAGGTGGTTCCACTGGATGAGGATGTTGACGGCAGTTTGATTAGGGCGCTTGACAAGCCTACGACCCAAAATAGCAGCAAGTAGAGTGCAGATTTTTCCAGTAGATGCAATGTCGGACAAGTGTTGTTGAAAAAACACGTGTGCCCAACTTCATTTTGAGGTAAGGCACATGGTAGACCGGATGTATCTTGATTTCCTGTGAAAGATCGATGAGATAGGTGACGGGGCTAATGTGCTTGAGAACTTTATACGGCCCATAAAAATGTGATGTCAAATGCATCCGGATAGAGATTTGATAACAATTACATAGACAAAGAAAGACCCAATTATCATATTTGAATTTGCGATCACTCCTATGTTTATCAGCCTAATGCTTCTTGTGGGATTGGGCAGCGGTAAGGTTATCCTTGAGAAGTCGTGAAATGTGGTGCGTTCTTGAAGAACACGGTTAACATGATCCACCACCGATGAACATGTAGTGTATGTTGGTAGTATTGGTGGAGGCCGCCCATAAACAGCTTCAAAGGAAGTTATTTTGATGGTAGAGTGATAGGTGATATTATACCAACATTTGGCCCATGGAAGCCACAGGACCCCACTACTTGGGCTTATCTCCCATGAAACATTGCAAGCAGTTTTCCAAGTATCGGTTCACCACCTCTGCTTGTCCATTGGTTTGGGAATAATATGTGGTGTTCATCTTCAACTACAGGCCCTGCAAACGTTAAAGCTCTTCCCAAAAGTTAGAAGTGAAAATCTTATCGTGATCACTTGCTATCGATGGAGGGATTCTATGCAATTTGACAATGTTATCCTCAAAGAGCTTTTTAGTAGTCAACATCGTGTAGGGTTGGCCAATGGAACAAAAGTTAGCGTACTTTGTTAGGCAATCCACCACAACAAGGATTCATCTTTCTGTTGTTGACACACTTCGCATTCTTCCTTCCAATAGGAGAGTCGAGAGATGCGCTAGTAGGTCCGAAGGAATCACGAATGTCCTGTGCTAAAGGATGCATGTAATTCCTGCAAAATAGTAGATTTGTGAGTGGAATTGGTGACCAAGATGACCGGCCCTTTGTAGCAGAGATCGTTCATAGCCCATGAGTGATGTGGAACAGAGGCGAGGTTGCGGGCTAGCTTGCGAACAATCTTTTGGAGCTCAGGATCATTGTTTTGTTCTTCCTTGATGTGCTTCAAAATGGGTGATGTGGTTGTTGAGATAGTATGAGGCTCAGCCTGCTCAGGAAGATGAGAGAGTGCATCGACCACCAAATTCTCAGTCCCTCTTTTGTAGACAATATCATAGTTAGACCCGAGCATTTTGGTTACCCATTTTTGTTGATCCATGGAGGAAATCCTCTGGCCCAACCAATGTCTTCAACTCATCCTCGATCCTATGGCGGCACCATATCTTCATTACATGTAGTATCCCAAGAATGAAGTGTGATTGAGAATGAGCAAAAATGAATTTTTTAATAATTTGCATGACTGGGGAAACCACAAAAAAATTCGGAATCAGCATTTAACCTTCTGAAGCATGTCGTGGTCCCTCATAATTTGGAGCAAACACTTCGTCGTAGTCATGGTGCTTTGTTGTTTCAATTCCTTCGCTAGAAAGTCTTGCCACATCATATCATAGCTTGCTTCTTCATCAAACTGTAAGGAGGATCTCAACTGATTATTTATCCATTTTGGACCTTGTACTCTCTAAGGAGAAGTTATCTTCCGCATCCAACAATGGATCTATGATTTCATCTTTTTTAGGACAACTATCAACTTTGGAGATATCTACACATGCGGATAAAACCAACTTTGAAATTGTTACCTATGTCCCAACCAACTCCTCTTGCCTGGCAGTAGCTTTGCAAGTTAGGGTAGAAAATGAGTTATGTTGGCTCCTTGTTGGCTCATCTACCATCTTGACTCATGGACACTTTTTCTTCGCTGAATCTTTGTGCTTATTTCCTTGCAAACGAAATAGAAGCTCTAATGGTTTGGGATTGATAGGTTTGAACTTCACGTCGAATGTTCAAGCGAAGACCCTCAACAAATTTAACTAATAGTTGTCTTTCTGTCAAGTTATGAGCATAATCAGATAATTGTTGGAAACGACTGATGTAATCCGCAATTGTTGATGTTTGTTGAATTTTTGACAACTCGACATCAATGTTATCGAACTTAGAATAGCCAAATTGGGGAGCTTCCATATTTTTTTTTGATTTGGCACTAGGTATCCAGAGTTTCACTCCTACTAATCTCGTGGGTGCACAGGCCCACTGCAAGGAGTTTCCCCCAAGTGCACCTCGATTAATTCAAGGGCCGAACCCCAAGTCCGATGGTCCCAAGAAGCAGTTTGCACTTGGTGGGTTTCAAACCTCAGACCTTAAGGAGCATACTCAAAGTTCCAGGCTATCCAACCACCTAAGACCTTCCATATATTCTTGCTCTCTTTCTGAGTATATTTCAGAAGAACACATACTTCTAATTGACTCAGAATTCATCTCATGCTTGACTTGTTTGATGGAATCCGCAGTCAATTCCTTTAATTGCTCCATAAATTTCGAGCCAAATTGTAACTCTAATAAAGCCATTTTTCTCTTATTTTCACTTTTTTCCTTCTTTTTTTTTTTTTTTTTTTTTTTTTTTTTGCACTCACAAAACCAAGATACTCTTAGTTTACAGCAGCAATACTAGGATAAGAACATCTTAACACTGTAACCAAACAGATACTATTATAATAACCAAACTTGTCTAACATAACTCTTTTTTTTTTTATAAGTAATGTTGTATAAATCAAAAGCGCAGAGGGGCACAACCCATTTACACGGGAAGTATAAAAAGAGAGTGCCTAGATAGAGGGGGGAAAATGAAAGAGAAAATCAAAAAAACTAATCACAAGCAGAGCTAACCAAGCGGCAGTCCAAGTGAAAAGTGTAAAGAAGAAAAAGTGGCTAAGCTCTTCTAAAGTCCTAGAGGAGTCTTCCAAGCTTCTTGCATTTCTTTCGCTTATCTAACATAACTCTAAACCAGAATATGTCTATCCCTAGAATAACAGAATCTGGGCTAAGGTTATCTTAAACAAATATCCAAACAGAATAGATCTAGTACTAAAACACAATAAAAACCAAGCCTTTTGTACTGAAATAAGAATAGAATAAGACACAGTCCGAGTGGCTCTAGCTTTTAGCCAAACACCTCGACTTCTCCCAATAACACTTCCAGATTCAGATTGCATGCTCATGCTGCACAACCCAACCCCAAAACATTTTTTTTTTTTTTTATTTCGGGGAACTACTCCAAGGCAGGGCCCTTCGGACCAACCCCTACAGAGTAAACCTTGGTCTCGTGCACTGCACCCTCAGAAGTTTTCTTACACAGAACTGGTTAAATCGCTAACATTTTACCAGGGGGTGTGGCCCCAAGGGATTGTTTGCACCCATGAGGTGTTGAACCTTGGAGTTTGAATGGACAATACCTCAAGACCAAGGCCTCGACCACTTGGGCCAACCCCTTGGCAGAGGCCCAAAACATTATTTTACAGTCATTAGTAGCGCACCACCACGCCCTGCCCTGACCTCACCACCACCACAATGGCAGCAAAATACAAGAAGAAGAAGATAAACCACCATGGAGGACCAACTACTACAACTCACAGTCAGACACTATAGATTTTTTTTTTTTTTTTTTTTTGAATCGGCTAAGCAGAGAAGGAACAAGGGAAAAACTCAAAAAAAATATATATATATATATATATATATATATATATATATATATATATAAGAATCGAACTGCTGTGATACCAAATGATAGGAACCCAAAAGTTTCTATCGATAAAATATGGAAATTAAGGAATAAATCAACCACTTCAAGGGGATCAAAACTTTTTTTTTTTATTTTATGGAAATTAAGCAATGGTTATTTTGTTGGATGATTTGTCAGACGGTATCTACAACTTATTTATAGGGAAAACCAAGCTAAATGTGAAACGAAATCTACAAAGTCAAGCATGACAAACAAGTATTCTACAACCCATGAAGTCAAGCATGACAACTAAGAAAAACCCGTGTAGATCCTATAACCATCTAGAAGGAGGAGACCATCTAGAATGAGGATCCTATCATCTGAAAATTGAACATTGTTAGGGAAAACATACCTTAGCCTTCTCTTGCTAGATCAAACAAGTGTATGCGGTCGCTTTGAGTTTTTTTCCTAAAATCCAGTCGCCTGGTAACGGGAAAATGGGAATGGAGAGACTAGAGAATCTGAGAGAGCGGTTGACAAGCTGAGTGAGAGTCGAGAGAATGGAGAGATGATAGGTTTAGGTTAAATTTCAGTCCACTAATGTTCAACCGTTGGATTTGCGAAAATAATTAAATTTTAAATATTAACGGTCCGATTCATTTTACCAAAAGCTTATCCCATGTGGCTGTTTCTACTTACATCTGGTGTGCTTGTTCATTATGGCCTGTTGATTATATATACGTTTTGAAAACCTAGGCTTGCACAAGAGGTTGCTATTATTGGCTATAACCGCAACCGCCTTGGGCGGTTATCAATTTTTAATAACCACAACCGCCTAGACGGTTAACGGTTATTTTATAACCAGCAGTTAGCGGTTATTCCAACCAATAACCGTTTTTTATATATGGGCTTTTTATGTGTATTTGGGCTATCACTGGGCTTATTTTAATTGTTTGGGCTAAAATGTACCCAAAAATATGGGAAAAAAATGCTGTTTTTTGGCCCATACATAGCCAAATAGCCCAAATCCATTAATCCAAATACAAATTAACAAATTAAAAAGACAAAAGAGCCAAAATGGCCCAAATAAATTCTATTACATAGTAATTTTCAGTAATTACTAGTAATGGCCCAATAATTCTGTTATCTAGTAACAAAAGAGCCAAATAATTTTCTCAGCATGTATCCTTCGATATTTTAACTTATCAAAAAAATTTCTCAGCATCCTACTTATCACAAAAAAAAATCTCAGCATCCAATTCATCTAGTATATCTATATCAAAGGATACAATGAACAATCTGCAATTTCCTAGTATATCAAAACTCGTACAATCAATTTCCTCATTTATCACATTCATCTAGTATATCTATATCAAAATCCAAAAATATTACCTAAACCCTAAAAACCCAATACCCCATTACAGAGATAGATAGGGCGAGACAGAGACACAGAAATTGGTACCTGGTAGAAGATAACGAGGAGTCTGGTGCGAGACGAATGAGAGACACTGAGACAGAGACGGAGACGAGTGACAGTCGAGAGACACCGAGGCAGAGACGGCCGAGAGCGGCGAGAGGCTGCGAGACAGAGTGAGAGGCGAAGGCTGAACGAGGAATTGGAAGTTGGGGAATAGGGAGAATATGATAAACCCATAAGGGTTTCTCTTTTTCTGCAAAAAAAACGACGCCGTTTTGGTTGGATGTTTTATATATATATTATCATTACCTAGAGTAATACTAAGAGAGGGAGTTGCTATTGAATAGTGATTTTTGTTTGGAGGTGAATTTAGTATTTAGGCCTTGATGATTTTCTTATTAGGTTTTAAATGATTTTAGACTTTTTTTTTTTTTTTTTGTGGGTTTTGTTTGAAACCGGTGTATCAAAAGGTAAGGATTCATAAAATTTTGTAATGTGTTTTTCTTATGATTTTCCTGGTGGGTTTTGTATGAGTTTTTGATTTTTGTGGGTTTTATTTGAAACAAAGATATATCAAATAGATCAATAAAGGGAGTTACTGCCATGGTATGGATTTTTGTTCGTTAGTTTACTTGATGAATTTCTTGGTGTGTTTTGTATGGATTTTTAACAATTTTATTAGTGAGTTTTGTTTGAAACATAGGTGTATTTAAGAGGTAAGGATTTATAAAAATAAAAATAAAATGATTTTTTTTTTTTGTATAATTTATTTATGTGCTTGATGATTTTTTTGGTGGGTTTTGTATGGGTTTTTAATCATTTTTTTGGTTGTCTTCTTCAGTTTTGGAAGATTTTCATGGTGATTAGAAAATTTTATTCAAATTTTACAAGAATTTGCCATATATTTTTGTTGACTTCTTATCGGATTTCAACAGTAACGAAACCACTCTCTCTCTCTGTGTATATATAAAATATAAGATTCACAAGCCCTGGGAGGAGAAAATCTAGTGAGAGAGTTTCTCTATGCATGTTCCTAACTAATCGAGCGGGTTTGATCGAGTGAGTCGGGTATGTATCACTAACTAATCGAGCGGATTTCAACAGTAACGAGCGGACTTGTACAGTGTCAAACTCGAGTTTGGGTCGATCTTAACTGAGTAGGTATCAAGCAAGCTGTCGAGGTTTATCAGCTCACTTACACCCCTAGATAGCTCGTTCAAAAAAAAGTATAGGCGTAAGCTTGTAAAACCTATATTGTTGTCGCTAGTACTTTGCTTGAATTTAGCAGTCTATGCAAAGGAATCTGCCCCCTTCCTGAATTCTGCAGCTCGTTAGATTTAGAAAATTTTTAAAAGGATTGAACGAGGAAAAAAAGAAGAAACTGGCTCAAGTTAGACTATTCGTGTTCGGATTGACCATAACAGATTGAGTCAACCTGAACCCGACTCATTTTGCCAGCACTTTAAACCCATCCACTGACATCAAGAACGAAAAAAGCTGTATTTAAGAGCAAAATGAATCATTTCTCTCGAATACTCTCTCTTCGGATTTACACAAAGAAGCCGTTGAGCATCTCACCAACGATACTCCGGCGCCGCTACCAGCTCTATTCCCCGCTTCTTGGCCGAGCTCCTACCTCTAGCAAACTCATTGGTTAGTTGCTTTGATACCACTCTCTCTGTATATATAGAATATAAGATTCATAGGCCCCCGGGTCTTTTATCGCTAACGTAAACTTCAGCTACACCGGTACAACTTTTGTTCATAAAATTTGAATTTTTTTTTTGCAAAGATTTGATTTTCAACTTTTGTTTGAGATATCTTGATGTTATACAAAAATGGAATACATGTAGTTTGAGTAATAGATTTTTTTTTTTTTTTTTTTTGATATCGGGGAACCTCTACAATGCAGGGTCCGTCTTACCCACCCCTGCCAAGCAAACTTTGGTCCCGTGCACCGCACCTTCGAAAGTTTTCCTACACGAAACTGGGCAAGTTGTTGGCTTTTCACTAGGGGGTGTGGTCCCAAGGGATTGTTTGCACCCAAGAGGTGTTGAATCTCGGACCTTGAAGGGAGCAAACCTCCAAGACCAAAACCTTCACCCTAGATAGATTATCCACTAGGTTCCCACCCTGGATACATGTAGTTTGGGTAATAGATTACATTTAGTGCGATCGAGTGCACACGCCCCCATTGAAAGTGGAAAGTGATGCACGAGTGCGATCGAGCGCACTTGGCCGACCTAGCAGGGCTGAAACCCTAAAATTAGCTTATAAATATCATTCTTTTCTATTGTAAACACATAGAGATGTGCTGGGGGCGCCGTGAGTTGTCAATTTTCGTGTTTTCAAGGGTTTTTGGAGCTTTGAACTCCAATTCTTTTGTAAGTATGTCAATTTCAATGAAGTATTTCAATTTCTTTATGATTCCTTGTGTCATGAGAGGCTAAATCTTCAACTAAGGTTGAAGATGAAGCTTCACCATTGATTAGTTTTATATTTTTATGTTTTATCTGTACAAATTCGTCGTTTAATGTAATGTATGTTCGTTTCAATTGAATTGTGCGATAAAATTGTGATTGATTGTTGTTTATAAATCGTCAAATCGTTGGATATTCGTTGTGTTTCATCCAACGGATACATCGAATGATTTGATTGAGACTTATATCTATTGTAATTTACGGATACAGTGGATGATTTGATCTCAATTGAATATTCGTTGTAATTTGTAATAGAGATGGATTCATTGAATGATTCAATTGGTTTATAAAAAACAATAGAACATATATAGGGTTTGATTGTTTGTCAGATGCATGAATGAAAACATGAGAATATATGCTTTGATTTAGTGAGGTGAATTCTAAAACCTTAGTTGTTTATCTTTTGATTATTTTTATTTTATTTAGTTTATTTTCAAAATCAAAATCATTCGGAACTAGGTTAAGATATAATTGATTTAGATAGAAGTTTATTTATACAAACACAATTCCCTGTGGATCAACCTCGCATTTGCATAATCTGTACTACACACGACTCATGCACTTGTAAATAATTATAATTTGCACATCAGTAGTACTAGATTTTGTTTTGTTAAATTTGGTCTTACACCATTTGCATTGGTTTTTTTTTTTTTTTTTTTCACACCACCACCCTCATCTACTTCAACAAAATGATTCCAAACAAAAGAGGTCTTCTGCCTCTCCTTTCTCTTATGTGAATTGATTGAATGAGCTTCTACATTTGAACCCCTAACCAATCTAGATGTAGAGGCAGTATCATGAACCCCAACACTAATAGTTTCGTCATCTATATTAGCACTTAGGCTAATTTTGAACTCATCCTCATTCTCATACTCTTTAATTGTATTTTCATCAAGTTGCAAGTTAGCATCCACCATGTTGTAAGTTATACTTCAAACAGAAAATTGATATTAGTACATAACTATACTAATAGGTGGCTAAGTATGTCTCTAAAGTTCTAATCATGGCAATTACAAACTAAAACTAACAAGCAGTATAAATTGCAAATTAATAATAACAAGTAGTATAAATTCAGTAATAACAAATAGTATCATGGCAATAACAAACAGTATTGTGTCGTTTTGCGGGTGAGTTGCGTCAAATGATTGCGATTCAGGCTTCATTTTCAGGTCTTTGATCGCAAAGTTCCCCTTTCAGGCAGGGATGCAGGTCTAGGATGGGAGATTGTTTGTGGATGTTTTGCGATCGAATTCTTGTGGCGCAGCGGAGGTGGCTGGGTTGAGGCTTCTCTCGTCGCAACTTTTGGATCTATTCGCGGTGTCATTTCGATTCGAGAAGGGGATTGATGGGGTGGAGTCGCGTTTAGTGATGGACTGCTATGAAATGGAGTGCTCTATTCCATTATCACAACAAGGCTTGCTGATTCCTCTTATGGCAGCGGGTGCTAAGTTTGGGAGACAGAAGAGGAAGGGTATTTTCGGCAATCGTTGGCTGAAGAAGCGAATAGGGTTTATTTGTTCTAAGTTGGATCAAATCCTAGACAGGCTGGCTTTGAAGCCTAGAGTTAAGCGAATCAGGGCTGGGCTTTTGGATCTTGGGCGTCCAGCCCCCAAGTCAATCATTGGGTTGGTTTCTGTGTTGGATTTCAAGATGGATGCCGGGTTGGATATCGAATTGGGTTATGGGTCGAATTTCGAGTCAGATTCCGGGTCAGATTTCAGGTTAGAGGACGGGTCGGGTTCTACTTAGTTTCTTGATTTGAATTTGGATCTGAAAACCGTCTCGGGTATGGGTAAGCTTCCTCTTTCCATTTCGGGTCTAGTCATGGGTTGGTTCCAGCATCCTCTGCGCTGGATCATCAAATCATCTCCTCTGTCTCGAATGATCCTACATCTTCAGGGTTGGTTCTTTTTGGGTCGGAAAAGTCAGCGGGTAGTTTCGTGTGGGTCTGTTAGGGTGCTTGGACTCCGAATTTGGTCTTATCTTCAGACTCCTCTCCTCCCGGCAATCCTTCGGGCTCCTTGCTGGATGCCATATGGCCTTATCAGGTTTGTCCCTTTTTGTCGGAGAAGCCTGCCAGTTTCGTTGAGGGGGTCTCGGTGGTTCCTGTTGTTCAAGGTGCTGTAACTTTGGGTGATAGGCTACGTTCGGAGAGTGGGGTCCCTATAGTCCGGTCTATGTACAAGCAAACGTTGAAATATTTTCAGAGAGCAAGGAAAGCAAGGGGCAAGCCGGTGAATAAGTCCTTACTTTTGGAAGCGGTGGAGGCTCTCAATGCTCCTCCAGTGCAGTTTCAATCCCTGCCCTATTTATGGGTTTGTAAATCAAGTTCCTTTCGAGGCAGCAGCTAAGACCGGGGCTTCAACTGCTCCAAAGCCTAGCTTATTACGGAGAGGTTTCCTTAATTCAAGATCACCAAGGAAAGGTTTTCCTCCAGCTATGAATTCTGTCATTCCTTTGGAGGTGGTTGAGGAATGGGAGGATTCCAGTGGGGGTGGGTATGGGATGTTGCAACCCCATTATTGGCCGTTAGGTTTAGGTCCTTCTGGGAGATGGAGGTCCTTTACCCTCTGGACGATTGTCATTGGTCTAAGGAGATTGATGAGTGGGATTATCCGGAACCTCTCGATTGGGATTATGCTGAAGAGGACAATCCGGCCTTAGCAATTTTGGACGCCATAGAAAAGGACTTTCGTAAGGAAACGATTGATGTATTTCGCAACTGTTGATGTTTGCTGAATTTTTGACAACTTGACATCAATATTATCGAACTTGGAATAGCCAAATTGGGGAGCTTCCACATATTCTTGATCTCTTTTTGATTATATTTCAAAACACATACTTTTAATTGACTCATAATTCATCTCTTGCTTGACTTGTTTGATGGAATCCGCAATCAATTCCTTTAATTGGTCCATAAATTTCAAGCCAAATTGTAACTCTAATGGAGCCATTTTTCTCCTTTTTTATTTTGTTGAACTCACAAAACCAAGATACTCTTAGTTTACAGCAATACTAGGATAAGAACATCTTAACATTGTAACCAAATAGATACTATTCTAATAACCAAACTTATCTAACATAACTCTAAACGATAATATGTCTACCCCTAGAATAACAGAATCTGGTCAAAGGTTATCTTAAACACATCCAAACAGAATAGATCTACTACTAAAACACAATTAAAACCAAGCCTTAAATGAGGAGAAGTATATCCTTGTACTGGAATAAGAATAAAATAAGACACACTTGGAATGGCTCTAGCTTATAGCCAAACACCTCTTGTCTTCTCCAAATAACACTTCCAGATTCAGATTGCACGCTCATGCCGCACAACCCAGCCCTAAAATATTATTTTACAGTCATCAGTAGCGCACCACCATGCCCCGACCTCACCACCACCGCAACGACGGCAAAATACAGCAACGGGAAGATAAACCACCCCAGACAGAACACCCCTTAATTTTTAAATTTTTTCTTTTAACTTGGGATGGGGGTATTTGGGGGAAAAAAAGAAGTCAAAATGGTCGAATTGTAACAATTTTGAAGTTTTTTTGGGGGGTTCAAGTGTCACTTTTAAACATTGGAGGTCAGAGTGCAAATGGGTGGATAGTTTAGGGGGTAAAATGTATTTTTCTCTTTTTTTTTTTTTTTTTTTTGGGAAAAATACATTTTATCCCCTGAACTATCGACCTATTTGCACTTTGACCTCCAATGTTTAAAAAGTGACACTTGACCCCCTCAAACTTTCAAATTGTTGCAATTCGACCATTCTGACTTTTTTTTTTTTTTTTTTTTTTTTCCAAAATGCCCCAATCCCAAGTTTTTTTTTTTTTAAAAAATAATAATTAAGGGGTGCCCGGTTTGAGGTGGCCGAAGCCACCCCTAAGCCCAATAACCATAACCGATAGTTATCAGTCGGTAATCAGTTAAAAATTTTATATCGATAAGCTTATCGGTCGGTTAATAATTTGTTATCGAAAAACCGATATGACCGATAAGTTTTTTAAATTTTTAATTTTTTTTAATTTTATATTTATTATTGAAACCAAAACGACATCGTTTTGGTTTTTATTTTATATTGTAGTGGATCAATTTTTTGAAAAAAGCTTCAATAAGCTATTTTAGCTAAAAATATACCCCAAAATAACTAATTTTTAATAAGCTATTTTAGGCTTTAACCCAACAAAACGTATTTGAGCCTCAAAAACAAATAATTTTTGGCTCAATTAGCAACTAGTTAAAAGCCCAATAAAAAGCTTACAAAAAACCGATTTAACCTATCGGTTCACCGATTACCGATATGACCGATAATTTTCGATAACATTTCTTATCGGTCGGTAATCGGTTAGGATTTGGTTAACCGATAGCTTATCGGTTACCGACCAATAAGCATATTAACCAGACCGATATGACCGATATACAACCCTAGTGGCTGGCCACCCCTTAATTTTTTAATTTTTTTTTTAAAAAAAACTTGGGATGGGACCATTTTGGAAAAAAAAAAAAAAAAAAAGAAGAAGTAAGAATGGTCGAATTGCAATAATTTGAAAGTTTGGAGGGGTCAAGTTTCACTTTTTAAACATTGGAGGTCAAAGTGTAAATGAGTGGATAGTTCAGCGGGGTAAAATGTTTTTTTTTTTTTTTTTTTTTGAATCGGCTAAGCAGAGAAGGAAATAAGGGAAAAACTAAAAAAAAAAAAAATTAATATTTCTACAAGAATCGAACTGCTCTGATACGAAATGATAGGAACACAAGAGTTTCTATCGAGAAAATATGGAAATTAAGCGATATATCGACCACTTCGAGGGGATCGAACCTCCAATTGATCACTTCGCGAGGATCGGGCCTCCTATTCTTGCCTTAAGCAAATGTAGTTTTCTTGGATGATTTGCCATACGACATCTGCAACTTGTTGTGCGGAAGCGCCCAAATCTCACACACACAAATATTCAAGCGGAACCAACAAGATTTAGTGTTTAAAGAAAAATGAACAAAATGACAACAAGAACACCAAATTTACGTGGTTCGGCAATTTGCTTATATTCACAGTACAATGGTAGAGAGAGATTTCACTAATTCAAAAGGGGAGATACAAAACAAGAGTGTTTAACCACTCACAAATCCAAATCCCAAATGCCCACATATTCAAATGCCCATACAAATCCCAAATCCCCTTGGATTTCTCTCTCTACTAACAAATGGAGCAATTCTCAAGCTCATTTTTCACCTTCGTCGTATGGCCTCCTTATATAACAATTCTTCTCCAAACAATTAGTACCCAAAATGCCCTTGGAGACAACTTTATGAAAATAAGCTCAAAACATGCATTATTATCTTCATTGTTTTCCTAAAGCATCCACCAAAAATTGCTCCAATTCCAATATTTTAATTTCTTTCTTCTCATCTTGTCTTTTCTTACTCTTCACGTCCTAACGTGACTCATTTCTTGTTAAGATAGAATGACCAAAACTTTAGATATGGAAAATCCACATTTTAATGAGAAAGAAGTTCCCTCATGACGAAAAGAACAAATGATACCTCCTCGTCACATGTCTCGTCCTGACGCTCCATTTGACGAGAAACTAGGGAGTCCAACGTTGGTCCCGTTACATGTCCGTCCTGACGAGAAACCAGTAGCTTTAGCTTCACTCCCGTTACATGCCCGTCCTGACTCGACTCTTGACGAGAAAACAGTAACTTTCAAGTTCAATCCTGTTACATGCCTGTCTTGACGGTTTGGGGCGGGTTTTGGCCTTTCCGGCCACTCGACACGAGCCCAGCGGGTTTGAAAAACCCAACCTGCTACCCGAATTCAAACCACCAAATCGGTCGAGTTTTGGGTAGGGCGGGGCGGGTTGGTCGGGTAGGGTAGGGCGAGGTGGGTTGAACACCTTCATCTCCCTCAAACTCATAAATCATCGCCTTCCATCTCCCTCAAACCCACAAATAACTGCCTTGAACCCAAGTAGCTAATGAGGTTTGTTGTTATTCCTCGTATTCTTTGTCACAATTAATAAAGAAAAGCCTAGGTAGCACTAGGCCCCAGGCGATCATCACATCACTCTCACCATTGCCTTACATGCTTTTTCATATTTTTCTTTAAAGTGCCTGTAGAGACCACCATATAAAGAGAAAAATAATATTAATTTTTTGGGGAAAATACATTTTACTCCCTAAACTATCCATCCATTTGCACTTTAACGTCCAATGTCTAAAAAGTAACAAAAAAACCCATCCATTTATTTTGGTCATCACTTTTGACCGAAACCTAGTCATGTGCGTGGCACATGACATTTTTCAGCCAAAAAGTTTGAAAATGCCTTCAGGGGGTAAAGTGTAAACATAAATTACTTTTGGGGGGGTAATGTATAAACATAAATTACTTCAATGAGGTAAATTGTAAACATATAAAAAATAAAAAATAAAAAATAAAAACTTTAAAAAATATACATATAAAAAATAAAAATAAAAACTAAACTAAAACAAAAAAACTCGGGTTAATTATCTTTTTAGTACTAAGGTTCTCACTCTTTTTTTAAGGATGAACCCTAAAAAAATTTAAAAAAATTATAGCCACCCATTTTGTCCTTTGGGGGTGGTTTCGGCCACCCCTAGACCATCCCTAGGGCCATCCTCATGCCACGTATCCCACCTATTAAAATATTATTTTTTATTTTAAATATAAATATAAATTAAAATAATAATATAATAGTAATAATAATAATAATAATAATATATTTTTTTTATTTTTTTATATGGCCCTTGGGTGGCCACCCCCAAGGGCCACCGTTTGGCCACGAGTTGGCCGAAGCCACCCCCAAGGGCCGGTTGGGGTGGATCGGCCACCCTAAAGGCCAAACAAACCCACCTGTTTGGCCTTTGGGGTGGCCCTTGGGAGTGCTCCGGCCACCCCCAATGGCCATATATATATATATTTTAATTTTAATTTTAATTTTTTTAAAAATAAAAAAAAAATTATTTTAGTATATTTTAATAGGTGGGACACGTGGCATGAATTTCTCCTAAGGCCATCCTAGCCATTAACTGGAGGCCTCTCCTGTCCAAAAGGATTGGAGAGGATTCGGATCCCCTTAGGGGTAGCTCAACCAGTTATTAAACCAGTTTTTTTAAGGACATGTGGCATTTTTTAGGGGTGACACATGGCAGTCCGTTAGTTTGAGCTAGCAGAATGTGACGGAGGTACCAAGTTAGTCTTTTTCCATAACTCAGGTACCGTCTATGATACGATTTGTAACCTAGGTGAGAAAATAAATAAAGTGTGAACCTTAGTACTAAAAAGGTAATTAACTCGAGTTTTTTGTTTTAATTTAGTTTTTCTTTTTATTTTTTAAATAAGTGTTTTTATTTTATTTTTTTTATTTTTTATATGTTTACACTTTCCCCCTCGAAGTAATTTATTTTTACACTTTACCTCCCAAAGTAATTTATGTTTACACTTTACCCCTCGAGGGCATTTTCGAACTTTTTGTTGAAAAGTGTCATGTGCCATGCACATGACTAGGTTTCCATCCAAAGTGACGGACAAAATAAATGGATGGGTTTTTTTGTCACTGTGTTAAACTTTGAGGGGGTCAAGTGTCACTTTTTAAACATTAGACGTCAAAGTGTAAATTGGTAGATACCTCAGGGGGGTAAAGTGTATTTTCCCTAGTTGTTTTTAAAGAAAAGCCCATCGCTTTCATTAAAATCAAGGGTATGCATTCGCATATTATCACAAAAAGTTGTTATGGGTATATCCTAGAGGGAAAACTATGGCAGAAGCATTGAGGAAGAAGAGAGGCTTCATGAACAACGCAGGAAGACTCGAGAAGCTTTAAGACAGTTGAATTTACTTTTTATTTAATTTTGTTGTGTTGCTTTATTTCTTAGTTTCAGCAAGCTTGCATTTTGCTTGTATTTCTTTGCAATTTGTATTACTTGGAAGCTTGTGTTTCAGTTGTATTTGTTGCATTTTAGGCTGGACAGCTATAGAAGTTGGACAGTTATATGGGTTGAACAGCTGCAATTCTATTAGAATACTCTGATAGAATTGAGCCTATAACAATGGTTGCCAACGGATAGAAGGGGTAAGAAATCAGAATGTTGTTTGGCCTTGGATTCTTAGGAGATTGAGCATTCTTGACATTAATCATTATATTTTAAATATATTTCCAGTATTATTCAGAATATCACCATCTTCTTCATTCCATTTCCATACACAAAGCTTACAAGAAACCAGAAAACCCTTACCTTTGGCATCAAGAGGCACTGATTCTCCATCTTCTACCCACCAAACACTCCAATTTTTTTTTTTTTTTCATTGCTATGGTTGAGGTACTAGACTCTTTTCAACTTTCTTAACCACTCCAAGAATGCCAAGATGCTATCAAATGCCGTGGAGAGCAGGCTGATGCTTTCCAAGTCCAGACGACCGAAATGTCAAAGATGATCAAAACTATTGTTGTCAACCAGAATCGACCTCCTCTAGAACCACGTGACAAAAGGTATCAACAGCAGGAGCTCCGTGGCAGAAATGACCAAAGCTACTAGCCTCATGATCACCCAGACTTTGAGGATGAAAGATCTCAAGAGGAGAACTAGTTCTTCGACTACTTCTAGACTGCTCTTACCCAGCGGATCCATATATATGGCTTCCTTCCACATGGAGGAAGAGGCCTTGGTGTAGTTCCAAGATGTTGAGGAAATGGATCATTTCCCTACTTGGCATGTTTTTATCAAGGCTCTACAAACCCGATTTTGCCCTGCTTACGATGATCACATGGAAGCTCTCACAAGACTGAGACAATCTTCTACAGTTGCCTTATACACTTCTCAGTTCAAGGCATTCTCCAATCGCTTTAGGGGTCTCTTTGATGGGAATCAATTAAGCTATTTCTTTAGTGGGCTGAAGGACGAAATCCGCCTTCCTCTCCAAATGTTAAACCCATTGACATTGAATCTGCCTTTGAGTTAGCCAAACTCTAAGAGGAATATTTGCTAAGCATTAGGAAACCCTTTAAGAGCCTGTTTGGGATTGTAGTGGACATGTTTGGTTGTGAGCTTGTGAGCTTTTGGTAAAAGTGCGATTATTGAAAAGTTGTTTACATGTTTGGTAACTACATGTCTTAAGTGCTTTTTTTATGTTACTGATCTTTGGTAACAAAACTAAAAAAGTGTTTTTAGTTGTAAAAATGGCAATAAAGGACATGTAATGATTTTTTTTAGTATAGCCTGAAAAAAAAATCATTATGTGACATCAAATATATGTCCTTTTATGTGAGATTATTACATGTTTTTTCAGTAAAGGCCTAAGGTTGGTAATGATTATTATTATTATTATTTTTTTTTCATTTTATACCAACCTTTTTATATAAAAATGGTTAATGTTAGCTTTTACAAGTAAAAATTATTTTGTAATGGTTTATGTAACAAAACGTCAACATTTTCTTTCTTTTGTACTTATATATAATAAAAAGTGATGTTAATCATTTTCTTTCTTTTCTTTTTTAAAGTATTTAAAGTATTTAACACACTTTTTAACACCACAATACTTCAAAGTATTTAGATCATAAAAAAGAACAACATTCAAGGAGATCCTTCCAACATTTTAAGTAGTTTATAACAAAACAACATTAAAAAAAGAAAAAAAAAAAAAAAGAACATTAACGGGTCATAAGTAGATTAGCAATATGATGACGCTTAATATTCATAGAATTTTCATTGGATGTATCTGATTGTTGTATGCTTGACCCATCTTGTGCTTCCTCATCGCCTATACTATCAGTAGGTAGTAAATCCTCCTCATCATCATATGGTTGAAACTCAGCATCCTTTATTGCATGCTTCCTAATGAAGTTATGAATAGGCATTGACGCTACCACGATTTTCACTTGTTTATCATAAGGAAAACTCGGTATGCAATGCAATAACTTCAACTTATTTTTTCAAACTCCAAATGTTCTTTCAATAGTGCATCTAAGTGATGAATGTGCATGATTAAAAATTTCATGTATACCCCTCAGTTGGCTTCCACGACGAAAGTCTGGTAGATGATACCGCTTCCCTTTGTATGGCCCCATGTATCCCTTCATGTGAGGATATCCTGCGTCTACCAAGTAATATTTTCCTACAAAAAATATACAAATAATAGTCATAAAAATATTGAAAAGTATTTTTTTTTCATGTATAATTCATAATTGTTATTTTTATTAAATACAAACTTCTAGGTGGGTGTGGAAATCGTAATTCTTCCTTTTGAATAGCTTCCAAAAAAATACGTGTATCATGTACAGTACCTTCCCATCCAACCCAAACAAAGGTCAAACACATACGAAAACCACAAACAGCCATAACATTCTGAGTAGGAGTCCCTTTTCGACCAATATATGGTATTTGTTTTGATGGAGAAATTTTAACTGGCACTTGGGTTCCATCAATGGCTCCAATACAATCTTTGAAGTACGACCAATACCGCTCATCATCACGATTTTTGCTTAGAACATCCTTAAACTCCTTATCAATAGGATTAATAATGTCAATCGCCATTCTCGAAATGACCATTAAAATACTAGTAAAATGTCTACTAACTGTTTCTCCTGTATGTTGAAACCTTTCTTGCACTATTCTATTCCCAAACCCATGGCCTAAAGTATTCAAAAACATAGCCACCAACTCTTCAACAGTTAATTTCTTAGTACCTCTTAAATGATATATTTCCTTCAACTCTTTATACAAGTAAATGAATACGTGTATTTCCATCCTAAAATTTTGTTCGCACCTATCAGGATTACCTTGTAGAATCTCCATAACCCACTTATAACCTGTTTGAGAAGAGGTTCTCCAAGGTTCCTTTGCAATATATGGCATATAATAGTTCTCAACAAATTCTATTACTGCAACTTCTTGAAAAAAAAAAAAAAACACCATTTTCATTTTCATTTTCATTTTCCTCTTCACCATAATCACTATCACTTGTATCATCTTGAGTGCTATAATCACTATTGTCCATGTCTGTAAGGAAAAAAAGAAAAAGAAATAAACACAAAATAAATATATAAGCACCCATAAAAATAAGAAAAAGAGATATCTATGTAGTTATGAAATATTATAATATATTCACCTTAGTACACAAATCAACATATAAAAAAAATAACATTCAAATAAATCCTTAAAGCTTTTCAAATAGTTCATAACAAAACAACATTATTCCATGTTATGACGGTTAATTTCTCTATTTTTCCATTCGCTTGATAAAGTCAATTTGCAACCATGTCTCTTTAATAGTCACAAACATCTCTCTATGTGATCTCTTAAGAAATACCTTTGTTGCAAACTTAAGGATGTCAATGTCATTTTCTCTTTCAGCAATCCCCTAAACCACATCCATAACCTCTTCAATATTACATCCAGGTTTATTGTAGCTCTTAGATGTCACTGTATTCTTACTTTTTATTACATCACAAATACGACTCAAATGTTGACTAACGATTTGAACTCCTTTCTTTCTTTTCTCACATTGAACCGCAAGACCAAACTTCTTATTTCTTTTATCCCGCGTATCTAAATTAGCAGGAATATCATTAATGCCATGTGTATTGAGATTTGGTTCATCATCCAAAACATCTAGACCTTCTACAACATTGTCATCTTCATCAAGCATTACATTTGCAACATCTATGGCACCAATATCATTAGGAACCAATCCTATGGATGGTGCCCAAGATCCTTCTCCGGTGGCAGTTATATCTCTAAACAATATTTTCACCTTCATGGCATAAGCCAAACCTATCATGCGAAACTTGGTTGCTTCTGGAACTTCCTGTATTTAAGTATATGTAAAAATCAATGATAAAACAATTTTTAAATCATTTAAACAAAAAAAATAAGTACAAATATAGTACCTGCAATTTTTTTCCCACCAATCATTGGGCGCATCAATTGTCTTTTTCATCGGATCCCATCTAAGACTAGTTTCCTTACCTATCAATCTCTTCCAAATGTTCCACTCTTTTTTCAAACTATCCCACTTGTTCTTTAGTTGTTTATAGCAATATTGTTTTCTAGTTTTTTCATTAAATTTATCTATCACATTTTTTCCATCCTGTCCTATTGAAATGTGTTCCTGGGCGGTTACCAGCATGAATCTTAGTAATACATATGTCAAGATAATCTTCTAGCATTTTTTTCAGTCTAAACTACTTTCTTTATCTGAGTATCTGCAGTAGCAGCAGTAACGTTGCTTTGACATTTTTTACTCATATTTGTCACACAATAAATAAGCTGATACAATTATAAATAATAAAGTATGTTAAACACTATTAACAATTAAAAATTTGTTTAAAGTGATCAACTGATATAATGCAGAAATTCATATTTACATGAATAATATGTATGTCCATCAAACAAAAGGGCAACAACAAAAAATAATGGAATCAAATTTCTGCAACAAGAAAATCATTAAATAATTCACGTGAACTAATTGTTTTCCATGCCGTTGTGTATATATATATGTATGTATGTTGTAATACCCCAAAATTTATACCCTAAAATAAAGGTGATCTTAATATCAAGGATAAGGAGGATTTGCAATTTTATTAAGATTTATATGAAGTTAGATAAATAGACTTAATGTGAAAGATAATGGAAAATTACTAGTTAGAAGTTTAGAGGGTTATTGAAAGAAAAGTCACATTGTTTTGGATGCCAAAAATTCTATGAGTGACCTTAAATAAAACTGTTTTAAGGCCTTATAGAATGATGAGAAAGAAAGATTTTAAAAGTGGTTTCATGATTTTTGGACGCTTGTAGAAGGAGTTATGATTTTTAGAAGATACAAGTGTCAAAACAGGAATTTTAGTCAAACAGAGGCACAAGATTTCGAGAGACTTTTGAGGTACCAAAAAGTTATGAGTTGCTATGATTTTTGGATATGTTGTGGGTCTTTGAATGAGGAAAATTTCAAGCCAAATTTCGTGTCATTTAGAGTTAAATTGAAAACATTATGATTTTTTCAAGTTTAATAGGTCAAGCTGTTGAGTAGTTAAAGTACCTGTGATTTGGGAAAATTAATTGGATATGTTAATGATGTTCGTAAGCCACAATTTTTGGGTATATGGTAGTTGAAAGATTTAGGTTCATTGAGGATTAATTGTAGTTTTTTTATGACCAAGTTCTAATGTAAATGCATGAGGAGTTTGTTTTAAAGCTTGACAAGTCATCAAGCTCAAGATGACACATGGCCTCGCATGATAAGTTGCTTGGGGACCAAGTTTAAGTTGCTTGGTTGACACCTAAAGCTACAAGTGTTAGATAGCATGCATTCTCGGTGGACTTTTGGGGTTCTAAGGTGTCATTCTCTTGAGACATTCCTGGACATTTGTCTTTGTTGTAGCTGGAGTGGAGTGCATGTGGGACAAATGTCCCACACGTGGCAAGCTCACAAGGAGCGATTCTCCCCATTTATCACACTTGTCTTGTGTGTAGCAGAAGTTGAGTGTATGTGGGACAAACGGTAGGTATTTAAGGGGAGCAAATTCCCCTCAATTTCTCACAAGTGTGAGAGCAAGTGAGCATGAGATGAGGGAGAGAACCAGAAGAAGAAAAGAAAGAAAGAGAGAAGGGAAAAGAGAAGAAAAGAAAGGAAAGGGAGGAGAAAAGGAAGAGAGAAGAAGAAAAGAAAGAAGAGAAAGAAAGAGGAGGATGAAGAAATTAAAAATAAGAAATAAATGAGAACTCTCCAAGGTAATATTTTCATATCTTTTATGGTATTTTTAGTATGAAGCTAAATTCCTAATATTAAATTAGGGCTTTTAGTGTATGAACTAGAATTGCTATTTGGAGGGGTTAATTATATTTAGAGTGTTAATTGGCCATAAATTATTATGGGGTCCATAGAAGTTGGTGCTTATTAGGTTTAGGTGCTAATATGTCATATAATTGGAGTTAATTATTAGAATTCTAAGGGAGGCTTATAAATTGAGCATGGTAGGGTTTGATGTCACTGTAATGTGTGTGTGTGTGTGTGTGTGTTTTTTTTTTTGGGCTAAGGTTAGACGATGGTGGGATAGAGATTAGAGTTAAGATCCTTAGCAACTAAAGTGATGCATGGTTGAGACTTGAAAATGAATTGCTGACTAAGGTACTTTTTACCTCCGTTGTAGGAATTGTGAGTTGGATGCGGATTCAAAATAATGGCATGCAATGCCAGGTAAGGGGACACAACACCAAAAACCCCAACAAATTTTATTATAAATTTTTGGAATAATGTTGGGGATTTTATAAAGATTCCATTTATATGATTTTCAATTGCACTTCCTTTCATATTTTTAATGCAAAGTTTTATTCAATCATATGGCATGGTTTAAGAATTTTATGTATTACAAATACCTCATTTTTTATGAGTTATGCATTAATGCGATTATGAATGAAAGGAGCTCACAAAGTTTCATAGTATATTATACCATTATAGAATAGCTTAAAAGATCATTTGAACTATTACATGTACATCCATGTTTATAAATGTTTAACCCCGAGGCACTACTAAAGTAACGACCGGTAGTGGATCGCATAGGGTAGCATGACAAGCACACTGAATGACAGTTACGAGAAGGTGTGTGCTACCGGCCGGGTGGCCTTCACCTAGGGGAAGTTTCCAACCCTGTAGCTCTCCCCTGTGACGTTAGGATGAGCCTATAGGTCCTACGGGAAAACCAAGCCAACGTGCGCCGCTCATGGTAAAATTGCGGCTATGGGTCAAAAGGTAAAACATAATTTGAGAAAGAAAAATAAAAGGAAGTGCTTACTCATTTTGCAACTATCATGCTTATTTTGTAAATTATGTTATTCTACATAAATTGTTATTGTGCATGACATAGAAATCTGCATAGCATGTTTTATAGCATCTTGGTGTTATGGCTACTTACTGAGTTGTCGAACTCACCCTTTCTCCCTATACATCTTTTTCAGATTGCTCTATATATCGTAGTACTGAGGACATGGGTACCAGTGGGCCTCTTAGTTGTTTAAGATCCTATCGCTGCTTTATGGACTAGCAGGAGCAGTAGTAGTAGAAGTGTCTAGGATTCCATTCTATAGACTAGACAGCTTTAGATAAGCATAGACGGTGTAACTTTATTGCTTATGAGATTATTGAATACTAGCACATTATGTGTTTGTGATTTTATAATGAGAGATTATAGTACTTTGGTGATGTTATGTTTTTGTGGTGATTTTATATTAGGAGAATTTTTTTTTTTTAATAAGAATATGTTACAATTGCTCCCAATCGCTCTAACTTGGGATGTTATATGGGAGCAATTGTAACAATGGCAAACCATTGTTGATCAATGAAAGAATGAATTCTTTTGCTGGTTCAACCACTACAGAAGGACTCCAACGAAGAGATAAAGACGTTGAAAAATTTCTTGCTCATCCTAATTTAAAATTAAAGAGTGTTTCTGTTGATTCTCAAATTTCTTCTGCTTTTTACACTAGTAAGTAAACTCCTCCTCCCACTCAAGTTGATGATGACAGAGGATCTCTTTCTCCTTCTGCTTTGGATTTCAACGGATCCCTTCCCCCTCCCCATCAATTAAATGTTATTCATGCTCCTATAAAAATTCCTTTTCCCAAATCGATTGGCCTGCTTTACAAAAAGATTTTTCCTCAAAAGAAAATCAACCACTAAGACATGCTTACCATTCTAATTTTTCTGAAAAAGAAAGATCCATTATCAAAGTCCGTTGGACTGAAAAAATGATTCAAGAATGAAAGCATATTTTGTTTTTTGATTTCCTTCAAAATCATTACCCCACCAACAATGTTCTAAATGTTGTTAAAAAATCTTTTGTTAAAGAAAACAAAACCACTGTCGAAGCTTCTCATCCTCCTCTTGAAAATTTACTAGTCCGTACTTACGGAACTGATACTACTGTTAAAGCCTCCCCTTTTAAAACTCTTGATCCTGCCCACAATGAAACTAGAAAAATCATTGAGCAAAACAATTTTGCCAACCAATCCCTTCATATCATTGGTCAACAATTGGATCGCATTGAAAATAAAATCGATATTCCCATTATCCTTGGTTTGAAAACTGAAAAACCAATCATTTCTCTACCCGAAGAAAGAAAAAATCTTGGGCTGAGAACCACTAACCAAAAAAATGTTGAAAAGATTGACAAAATGCTGTCAGAATTAAAAGCTAGTCAAGCCAACACCTCCGGAAAAGCTTGTGTTATTCAAAAGATTGATGAAACTTCTGATTCCGAAAATTCTGAATATTCTCAATATCCTTCTGATTTCAACATTAAAATGATTGAAGAAGATTTCGGAAGCAATGATCCAGAGCAAAAACTCCAAAGAATTTTTGATAAAACCTGTTGGGTCATGGATCAGCCCATTTAAATATTCAACAGTCTTCAGGCCCAATCTGAGAAAGCCCAAGACCTGGACCTAAGACTCAAGAATCCGAGACCTACGTCTGAGACCCAGTAAGCCGAGTCTTTGGTATCCGAGACTATTAAATCTGAGACCCCATAAGCCGAGACCATAAAGTTCGAGACTAACTCAGGACATACAGGTCTCGGTAAAGGGAATAACTCCGATATCCTAAAAGATATTACTGTTAGTAAATAAGTAATCTTGTTGTTTACTAAGGTATCATATCTATTTACAATCTAAATCTTCTATATATCAATGAAGATAGGCCAGTTAGCATCTAAGGTCACAAAGGCGATCGAGTCCCACTCGGTCCCCTGATCTCAGGACATTAAAATCACGGAACAACTAACAAACATGATCCTACATTCAAATGTTTGCTCAGCCGATATCAAGGGATAAGATTCCTGCGTGTATGGGAAATCAAATCCTCTCCTTGCCTATAAATACAAGTCATATTATCAAAGCAAAGGTGATCACAACTCTCGCAATCTGAGCTTTGTAGTTGTTGCTAATATCCTTTCTCTTACTTATTCTGACTTAGGCATCGGAGTGTTCCCGCCGGCTCACCCCCGGTCGCTTCGATCCTTCTTTCTTCTTTGCTGTGCAGTCAAATAGTTCGTGTGTTGGTCAATTCAAGCTCGACAGGGGTGCCATATCACCATTTGGAAAACTGTGATTCTACAGTTTGGCGCCGTTTGTGGGAACTTCGATTTTCATCAGTTCTTACTATCTACTAATCCAGTATGGTGAGTACTCGGGCAACTGCAGCAGCTTCCAGCGCACCACCACCTAATTTAGTAGAGTTCATGAAGCTGATGACCGAGTCCATGAAGGCTTTAGAGAAGCAAAATGAAGACCTGGCTATAAGGCTCACAGCTGCTGAAGGCCGCAATAGCCAGAGGGACCAAGAGCGTGAGGAAAGGCGAGCAAAAAGGCATGAAGAGAGGCGCGAGAGGGAAAGGCGTGCGGAAATCCGCGATGGGAAGCGAATTGCTGGTTCCCATCGTGAAGAAGAAGCGAGTTCAGTTCAAGCCAGCCACGATACTACTGTCCAGAATGAGGAACGCTGTGAGCAGGAGAACCCAGAGAGGTCTCAGCATACTAGGCCTCGAAGGGAGCAACTTCATGGGCGAAATGAGACCCAGATGAATGCTGACATGGAAGATCTCAAAAGGAAGTACGAAGAGCTAACTCGCAAGCTGACTGCTAAAGAAGAGAAAAGCCCTGGAGGAGAGCTTATGGACAACACCGACCTGCCTTTTACCGATCGAGTATTGAGTTTTCCTTTGCCCGACAACTTCAAAATGCCTCGTGTCAAGGAGTTTGACGGCAATGGCGACCCTTCTGAACATATGGAAAGCATCCGCGCTCACTTCTCCCTTCATAGGTTTCCTGGATGAAATCGCATGCAGAATCTTTCCCCTTCACCTTAGAAGGAGTTGCTCAGGATTGGTTTGCTAGATTGCCCGCCAAATCGGTGGATAATTTCAAAAAACTCGGACGCCTCTTTTTGAGTCAATTCTTGGCAACCCGGAAGAGGAAGAAACACTTCGCTTGTTTACTATCCCTTCGTCAGGGAAATGAGGAGAGCCTGAAGGATTTCATGCTCAGGTTTAATAAAGAAAAGCTGCTGGTGGAAAATCCAGGTGATCAAACGGTGTTATCCGCATTATGGCACGGAGTTTGGCCGAATGGGCCTCTAATGACCGAAGTATCAAAGAGTTCGACAGAGATAACTCTTCGCGAGTTTATCAAGAAGACAAAGGAGTATATCAATCAAGAGGAAATGATTAAGGCTCTAACAAAAGGTCAGGAGGAAGAAGACGGAGAAAAGGAGGATGCCAAAAATGAGCTACCTGCAACGTCTACTCCAAAGGAAGGGAAATTCCTGAAGAAAGTAGCAAAGAAGACTGTCCCAACCTTTCCAAAGATAGAAGCCCAGAGACGCGAAGATCGAAGGTTTACACCTTTGAATACCGGAGTCAATGAAGTGTTTATGGAAATTAGAAGAGACCCAGCCTTCAGGTGGCTGAATAAGTTAAAAGGTGATTCGAGGAAGCGAGATCGAACGAAGTTCTGCGAATACCATAATGATCATGGGCATTTGACAGAAGATTGTATAACCCTACGATAGGAGATCGAAACCTTCATCAGAAATGGAAGGCTTGTAAGGTTCCTTGCAGGAGAAAGGAATCGGGACGCAGTTCACCAACAGAGACGTAGGAGGACGAGAGCCAAGACGTGATCGGGAGGACGGCTAGGGAGAGGATCCGAGACCCCCTCGGGACCAAGGTGTGGTAGGCGAAATCCACACTATTGCTGGAGGAATAGCTGGTGGAGGACAGTCTAATTCGGCCAGAAAAGCCTACGCTAGGAAAACACAGGCCGATGAAGTTTTTACAGTACAGAGACCTTCCAAAGTTGCAAAGAAGGATTCAGTGATCCTTTCTTTCTCTAAAGAAGATGCTAGGGGGTAATGCAGCCACATGATGATCCGCTAGTCATAACAGTGACGGTGGCCAATCATATAATCCATCGAATTTTGGTGGACAATGGGAGTTCGGCTGATGTTTTATATTGGCTAGTTTTTATGCAAATGGTGTTGATCGTGATAGGATCAAACCATTTAGCTATCCCCTGGTTGGATTGGCAAGAGAGCAAGTCTAGCCGATTGGTCGTAACTGACCGAGGCCTGTAATGTTATAAAGTCATGCCCTTCGGTTTGAAGAATGCAGGGGCAACGTACCAGAGGCTGCTAAACAAGATGTTCCGAGACCAGATCGGATGCAATATGGAGGTATACGTCGATGACATGCTAGTCAAAAGTATGCTGCCACAGGACCATGTACTCGACTTGCAAGAGACGTTTGCAACCTTGAAGAAATACGGGATGAAGTTGAATCCCTCAAAGTGTGTGTTTGGAGTCTCATTAGGAAAGTTCCTCGGTTACATGGTATCAAGCCGAGGAATAGAAGCTAATCCTGAAAAGATACAAGCTATCTTGGATATGCAGTCTCCGAAAAACTTGAAGCAGCTCCAGCAATTGACGGGAAGGATATCGGCACTAAATCGGTTCATTTTACGATCAACCGATAAGTGTCTTCCATTTTTCAAAGTCTTGCGAAAGGCCTTTGAATGGACGGACGAATGTGAAGAAGCCTTCGGGCAGCAAAAGAGGTATCTAGCAAGCTCGACTTTGCTAAGTCAGACGATACCTGGAGAAATATTGTATTTGTATTTAGTTGTGTCTCCCACGGCTGTGAGTGCGGCATTAATCTGAGAAGAGGAAGGAGTTCAAAAACTTGTATATTTCATTAGCAGAGCTCTGAGAGGCGCTGAAGAAAGATACCCTCAGGTGGAGAAACTGGCTTTCGCCTTGATCATAGCATCCAGAAACTCCGACCTTACTTTCAAGCGCATACTATTAGGGTGTTAACTGAGTACCCTCTGAAGAAAGTATTAAGAAAGCTAGATCTGTCGGGAAGACTAGCCAATTGGGCGATTGAGTTGGGAGAGTTTGACATTGAATTTCTCCCTCGAAGTTCTCTCAAGGGTCAGACACTGGCTGATTTTCTAGCAGAATTCACTAATCTGCCAAACGTCACCAGTTGGCCTGGAGATGAGACTTGGGTAATTTACGTAGACGGATCATCTACGAAGAAGCATGGTGGAGCTGTGATAGTAATGATTACTCCCGATGGGGAAGAATTGTGTAGTTCCTTGAAGTTGAAGTTCAAAACCATAAATAATGAGGCTGAGTACGAGGCAGTCCTGGCAGGACTCGGTTTAGCTCTTGAAATGGGAGCCAAATTTGTGGAAATACGGAGTGGCTCCCA